>NC_084569.2:16184958-16404958 GCF_033978685.3 Nerophis lumbriciformis
TGAGCTGAATTGGTTGGTGTTGGAGGGTGGAAGGTGTTTTTTTAATCAAAATGCTGGCACTTGCAACTTTATTTGACCCCATGGTTGCTAATTTTTCAGTTGTACTAAATTTAAAAAAATAACAGAGAATGAGTCACCAATGCTTGGGATTCCTTGTTTAGGTACCCAATGTTTTGTTTTTCCCCATCTCCTCCTCATGGAGCCCCCCAGCGAATGCCGCCCTGGGCTATTTCCCATGTGGCCCACAGTGAGAAACACCACTAATTATGATAATTAATATTGTGAAGTGGAATTACTATTTCAGCAACTGCAGCAAAATGGCATGAGACCATGAAAAAAGGTTTTTTGTTGACACAGAAAAAAAATGTTTTTAAGTTATATGTAGTGTTGTGCATTCTCCCTAAATCAAGTACACGCCTTTTTGTACAAAGCGTTAATTCTTCTGGGAAAATATGAGATAACTTCTATTGGTTGTGGTCCACCAAATCTGAGTAAATTAGGAGAAAATTATGCAGCAAGTGGAATGCGGAGTCAGTACATTATCATCATTACCTTGTTTGTTTGCAATATTATTAGTTAGTTGGTCAATAGGGGCATATCATAATATTACCAAGTTGAACAAATACAAGTAAGTCATTCAAGTAAAACATAAACAAAAAATTGGTGTGTGACATTCTGATAATACAACTGCATTTTTGTCAAACTAATTTGAGAGATAAATTTGATTGTGCAAGCAACTAATTAATTAAGTCATTATTCACGATTAATCACAATTCAAAAGTGTGATTACCTTAAATGAAAAACGTAAAAGCCTCTATTTGTTTCCCTACACTTTGAGCCCTACGGCTTATAAGACGGTGCGACTAATTTACGGAGGTTTAAAAAACATATTTGATCTTTTGAAGTAAAATGTTATTGTTTGTGCTAAGGCGCCATCTTTTGGAGGAGTTTGCTCACTGCAGGTGCTGGGGTGTCCTTCCGTTTTCCCAGTAGAGCTTTTTTTTTAAGTCTTCTTACTTACTTACTTACCTACTGAACCGCCTATAGCATTCTACTCATATTTATTCTTCATTCATCACTCCAAGCAACGTTTATAAGTTTTACAATATAACTAAAACTGTTTATACTTACTAAACGGTCCCATGTGTGATGAATGTCGGAGTGTGTCCATGCATATTTTACGTGCTATTGTAATGTCACAACGCTAGTGTCGTTAGCGATACCTAATACGGCCACAGTTCGAATGTTAATTATCTTGTCTTTGCAGTCTATTCAATTGAAAATAAGTTGAAAAGGATTTGCAAATCATTGTATTACATTTTTTTTTTACGAATTACACAACGTGCCAACTTCACTGGTTTTGGGTTTTGTAGATGGACAGTATGCCTACTCCTCGATTTGTGTTCGTCCATTTCTTGACCTACTTTTTGCATCCACATATGCGCCAACATTTACCAGATACGTCAAGTTCAACTGTGTAGTTTTGGCCTAATCCTTCTAAATAATCAATCAATCAAAGTTTACTTATATAGCCCTGTGGAGGGGGGCGTGGTCGGCGCGCCTCCTGCAGGAATGGGGTATGTATGGACCGTATGGCGTCACATTAGTGCCAAAAATCCGAGCGCATAAAAACTGTTATCGTGCGCTGATTCTCCACTTCGTGCGCGCGTGCGACACCCTTTTGCGCGCGCGTGGTGCCTTTTTGCGCACGCGTGGTGCCTTTCTGCGTGTGCGCCGTCTCGGTCTGTGCGCTCTCTGTGTACTCCTGGCATCTCTCCTCGCGCTGTCATGTTTCTTTTTGGCACTTTGGGGGCGGGTATTCTTAGACGGCCCCTCCTTTCTGATTGGCTCTGAGCATTTTTCAAATGACCAATGATTCTCCAGCGTAGCAACGTTGTAGCCATCTTACCTCGGACAGCTTGATTTCAATGGTACATGTACTAATTAAATTACCATAACTTGCTCGATTTTCGACCAATTTACAAACGGTTTTCCTGTACCTGTTGAAATTACCTCTTTCGCTTAAAAAAAAAAAAAAGACTTAATTGTGCAACATAATTGTGTAGGGTCAGTGTTAGTCAGTTCTCTGATTATTTTAAACTGTTTCAGAATACATTATTAAAAGGCTAATTTTAACATTTTAAAAACAAAATTCAAAGATCATTTCATTAATTTTATGGCTGAATCAAAAGAAATTCCATGAATTAGAAAACAAATGTTCAAGAAATAGTGAAAATATAAAATAATGTTATGGTTGGATGTTATTGCTGGTGGACCAGTTCTGGCTGAAAGATGTGATTATGGTGTTTGTTGTCTTATTATTTATTTGGGTCACATTTTGTATTACCCTGTATTGTGTTTATGTAGTATGAAATAACCTTCATCAGCGCGCGACATGTTTTTATCCACTTCTTCCTCCGTAAATCTTGATACATATTGACGATGACCCGCCCTGCTATACTTCTGATTGGCTCTGAGCAGTTTTCACCTGACCAATCAGAAAGAAGGGGCCGTCTAAGCATACCCGCCCCCAAAGTGCCAAAACGAAACATAACAGCGCACAGACCGAGACGGCGCGCGCGCAAAAAGGCACCACGCGCGCGCAGAAAGGCACCGCGCGCGTGCAAAAAGGCACCACGCGCGCACAAAAGGGTGTCGCGCGCGCGCACGAAGTGGAGAATCAGCACACGATAACTGTTTTTATGCGCTCGGATTTTTGGCACTAATGTGACGCCATAGGACCGGACCTTGCAGCGCAGCTGGCTGGTGATTGGATTACCCAGCTGGGGCTGATCATCCAATCACCTGCCATGCTTATCAGCAGCAGCCAGGCCGACACACGGGGTGGGAGTTGGAGTGCACGAGCAGACGCACACTGGACATTGCCAGAGAACAAGGAGACCAAGAAGACGACACGCCAGAAGGACTGAAAAGCGACTGAGAAGTTGTGTACTGTCTTAGCATGTGTGCGCTGCCAATAAAAAAGACATTGTTAACACCAGACATCCGGGCTATCATGGAGGTTTGTCAGCATCAGGTGAACCCACGGGAGAAAGACTTCCACAAGCCCTAAATCACGAGTGTCTCAAAGGGCTGCACAAGCCACAACGACATCCTCGGCTCTGATCCCACATCAGGGCAAGAAAAAACTCAACACAATGGGATGCAATGAGAAACCTTGGAGGGGACCACATATGTGGGGACCCCTACCCCCTCCAGTGACCGGTCCATAGTGGATCTAACATAATAGTGTGAGAGTCCAGTCCATAGTGGAATTAACATAATAGTGTGAGAGTCCAGTCCATAGTGGATCTAACATAATAGTGTGAGAGTCCAGTCCATAGTGGCTCTAACATAATAGTGTGAGAGTCCAGTCCATAGTGGATCTAACATAATAGTGTGAGAGTCCAGTCCATAGTGGATCTAACATAATAGTGTGAGAGTCCAGTCCATAGTGGATCTAACATAATAGTGTGAGAGTCCAGTTCATAGTGGATCAAACATAATAGTGTGAGAGTCCAGTCCATAGTGGATCTAACATAATAGTGTGAGAGTCCAGTCCATAGTGGATCTAACATAATAGTGTGAGAGTCCAGTCCATAGTGGGGCCAGCAGGAGATCATCTTGAGTGGAGACAGGTGAGCAGCGCAGAGACGTCCCCAACTGATGCACAGATGAGTGGTCCACCCTGGGTCCCGATTTTGGACAGCTAGCGCCTCATCTGTGGTCACCGAATCTGTGCATAGCAGAAAAGAGACGGCAGATCAACTGGTCTAAAAGGGGGGTCTATTTAAAGGCTAGAGTCTACAAATGAGTTTTAAGATGGGACTTAAATGCTTCTACTGAGGTAGCATCTCTAACTGGGATTCCAGGTATGAGGGCATTCCAGAGTACTGGAACGTTCTATAGCCTGCAGACTTTTTGGGGCTCTGGTAATCACGAATAAGCTGGAGTTCTTTGAACGCAGATTTCTTGCCGGGACATATGGTACAATACAATCAGCAAGATAGGATGGAGCTAGACCTTGGAGTATTTTATGCGTAAGTACTAAAACCTTAAAGTTGCATCTTAAGTGCACAGGAAGCCAGTGCAGGTGAGCCAGTATAGGCCTAATATGATCAAACTTTCTTGTTCTTGGACTATGGACTGGACTCTCACAATATTATGCTAGATCCACTCGACGTCCATTGCACCGGTCGCCCACATCCCATTGGGTTGAGTTTTTTCTTGCCCTGATGTGGGATCTGAGCCGAGGATGTCGTTGTGGCTTGTGCAGCCCTTTGAGACACTTGTGATTTAGGGCTATATAAGTAAACATTGATTGATTGATTGATTGTTCTTGTCTACAATCTAGCAGCCGCATTTTGTAAATAACAACCGCCGATCAAAACAATGCCTTGTATTATCATTAGGGATGTCCGATAATATCGGACTTCCGATAATATCGGCCGATAAATGCTTTAAAATGTAATATCGGAAATTATCGGTATCGGTTTCAAAATTATCGGTATCGGTTTCAAAAAGTAAACGTAGGGAGAAATACAGAGCGCCAATAAACCTTAAAGGCACTGCCTTTGCGTGCCGGCCCAGTCACATAATATCTACGGCTTTAGACACACTCACAAGTGAATGCAAGGCATACTTGATCAACAGCCATACAGGTCACACTGAGGGTGGACGTATAAACAACTTTAACACGGTTACAAATATGCGCCACACTGTGAACCCACACCAAACAAGAATGACAAAACACATTTCGGGAGAACATCCGCACCGTAACACAACACAAACACAACAGAACAAATACCCAGAACCCCTTGCAGCACTAACTCTTCCGGGACGCTACAATATACACCCTCTACCCCCTACCCCCCCACCTCAACCTCCTCCTGCTCTCTCAGGAAGAGCATGTCCCAAATTCCAAGCTGCTGTTTTGAGGCATGTTAAAAAAAAAAAAGCACTTTGTGACTTCAATAATAAATATGGCAGTGCCATGTTGGCACTTTTTTCCATAACTTGAGTTGATTTATTTTGGAAAACCTTGTTACATTGTTTAATGCATCCAGCGGGGGCATCACAACAAAATTAGGCATAATAATGTGTTAATTCCACGACTGTATATATCGGTATCGGTTGATATCGGTATCAGTAATTAAGAGTTGGACAATATCGGAATATCGGCAAAAAAGCCATTATCGGACATCTCTAATCGTCATAACTCAATGTCAATAAGGGAATATCTCCTTGCCCAAGTAATTAATGAATTTGCATAGCCCCCCCCCCCCCCCCCCAACCAACATTTCCCTTGCAAATCACTCACTATTGCTCCCACACAAGCTGCACTCCCGTGTCAGCAGCCAGCCAGAGGAGAGTGAGAGTGAGCCACCAGCATGTGGGATCCCATAGGAGCCTGGAATGCCGAGTGTGGGAGGAACACTTAGCAACAAATCTTTGACGCTCGCGATGCACCGAAGTGGCGGAGGGAGAGGGACAAAAGATGGCTGGAGACGAACGCGCCAATGATGGAGCATGAGAACACGAATTAAGGGCAGTTGAGCAGGATAGGGACGGGAGCGCCCGAATCTGATCACCCTGCATGCTGATTCACGCGAAACAAGCGCACCCTTCAAAAGCAATTCACCCTGGTGCAGACCATACACACCACACATCTTTTACTCTTACCAACTCCACTCTTTCTGCAACACCACAACGTATTAGGTGACTATTGTGATCTCTACTTGATCAGCAACACATGCACTCGCTCACATACCATTTCGGGTTTTTTTTTGTGTGTGTGTGACAAAAAGCAGGGCATGTTCCTCCAGTGTGTGGTTCCGGACCATTTTGAATGACCCGGAGCCCTGCCAGTCTAGCGCCGGTACCGCCTTTGATATGGATGGCCTTTATTATGTAACTCAGTCTATTGTCAGTGGGGGGAAAACAATGTGGGGTCAATGAATATGTTAGTGTGTGTGGTCCCCATAAGTACCGTATTTTCCGCACTATTAGCCGCACCTAAAAACCACACATTTTCTCAAAAGCTGACAGTGCGCCTTTTAACCCGGTGCGCTTTATATATGGATAAATATTAAGATTCATTTTCATAAAGTTTCGATCTCGCAACTTCGGTAAATAGCCGCCATCTTTTTTCCCGGTAGAACAGGAAGCGCTTCTTCTTCTACGCAAGCAACCGCCAAGGTAAGCACCCGCCCCCATAGAACAGGAAGCGCTTCTTCTTCTACTGTAAGCAACCACCCGCCCGCGTAGAAGAAGAAAAAGCGCGCAGATATCACCGTACGTTTCATTTCCTTTGTGTGTTTACATCTGTAAAGACCACAAAATGGCTCCTACTAAGCGTCAGGGATCCGGTTCATGAAAAGACGCAATCTCTCCATCCACACACGGACTACTATTTCACAGCAACTGATATTCCTGTGAAACGCACCGTGGATACAACGGGAGCACGTACGGTGAATATTCGCACCACAGGGAATGAGAAGTCATCCTTCACTGTGGTTCTAGCTTGCCATGCTAATGAAACTTCCACCCATGGTGATATTCAAAAGGAAGACCTTGCCAAAAGAGACCTTTCCAGCCGGCGTCATCATAAAAAGCTAACTCGAAGGGATGGATGAAGAAAAGATGAGCGAGTGGTTAAGGTAAGTTTAAGTTTACGCGAAGAGGCCGGGTGGCTTTTTTCACGCAGCTCTGTCCATGTTGATATACGTATGTTTGTGATTGCACATTTGCGTACATTTTGGGAGTGAACAGAGTTGTTAGAACGTTGGTTTTTAATATATTATTAAAGTTTGACTGACCTATCTGACTGTTTTTTTGACATTCCTTTAGCGCAGTTAGATGCGGCTTACAACACCGGGCGGCTTATAGGTGGACAAAGTTTTGAAATATGCCGTTCATTGAAGGCGCGGCTTTTAACCCAGGGCGCCTTATGGTTACCCATCACGCAATATCCCTAAAAAAAGCTTCAAAGTGCCTGATTTTAACCACCCGTCCATTTTCCTGTGACGTCACATAGTGAAGCCAACACAAAGAAACATGGCAGAAAGAACAGCAAGCTATAGCGACAATAGCTCGGATTCAGACTCGGATTTCAGCGGCTTAAGCGATTCAACAGATTACGAATGTATTGAAACGGATGATTGTAGTGTGGAGGCAGGTAGCGAAAACGAAATTGAAGAAGAAACTGAAGCTATTGAGCCATATCGGTTTGAACCGTATGCAAGCGAAACCGACGAAAACGACACGACAGCCAGCGACACGGGAGAAAGCGAGGACAAATTCGGCGATCGCCTTCTAACCAACGATTGGTATGTGTTTGTTTGGCATTAAAGGAAACTAACAACTATGAACTAGGTTTACAGCATATGAAATACATTTGGCAACAACATGCACTTTGAGAGTGCAGACAGCCCAATTTTCATCAATTAATATATTCTGTAGACATACCCTCATCCGCACTCTTTTCCTGAAAGCTGATCTGTCCAGTTTTGGAGTTGATGTCAGCAGGCCAGGGAAGCTAGGGTCGATAGGGGGTTTAGCTCGCTCGTCTGCGGGAACAAACTGCCGCCATTGCTTGCCGTGCTACCGAGGTCCTTTGTCCCTGAATTGCTCACACACTCCGGCAGATTCAATGGGGGTCTGGCGGCAGATTTCTTTGACTTTATCGTTGGAAATGCATCTGCTTTGAGTGTCGCAGGATATCCACACATTCTTGCCATCTCTGTCGTAGCATAGCTTTCGTCGGTAAAGTGTGCGGAACAAACGTCCAATTTCTTGCCACTTTCGCATCTTTGGGCCACTGGTGCAACTTGAATCCGTCCCTGTTCGTGTTGTTACACCCTCTGACAACACACCGACGAGGCATGATGTCTCCAAGGTACGGAAAACAGTCGAAAAAACGGAAAATAACAGAGCTGATTTGACTCGGTGTTTGAGAAAATGGCGGATTGCTTCCCGATGTGACGACACGTTGTGACGTCATTGCTCCGAGAGCGAATATTAGAAAGACATTTAATTCGCCAAAATTCACCCATTTAGAGTTCGGAAATCAGTTAAAAAAATATATGGTCTTTTTTCTGCAACATCAAGGTATATATTGACGCTTACATAGGTCTGGTGATAATGTTCCCCTTTAAAAACAGTGTGTGTACGCTAGTGTTGTAACGATACCAATATTTTGGTACCGGTACTAAAATTATTCCGGTACTTTTCAGTACTTTTCTGAATGAAGGGGATCACAAAAAAATATATTATTGGCTTTATTTTAACCAAAAAAATCTTAGGGTACATTAAACATGTTTCTTATTGCAAGTTTGTCCTTAAATAAAATAGTGAACATACTAGACAACATGTCTTTTATTAGTAAGTAAACAAACAAAGGCTCCTAATTTAGTCACAGACATATGCAGTAACATATTGTGTCATTTATCATTCTATTATTTTGTCAACATTATTAAGGACAAGTGGTAGCAAATTAATTATTAATCTACTTGTTCATTTACTGTTAATATCTGCTTACTTTCACTTTTATCATGTCCTATCTACACTTCTGTTAAAATGTAATAATCACTTATTCTTCTGTTGTTTGATACTTTCCATTAGTTTTGGATGATACCACAAATTTGGGTATCAATCCGATACCAAGTAGTTACAGGATCATACATTGGTCATATTCAAAGTCCTCATGTGTCCAGGGACATATTTCCTGAGTTTATAAACATAATATACATTTAAAAAAAATGAAAGAAGATGTGATGCCAAAAAATATCGACGTAATCATAGTAGTATCGACTAGATATGTTCCTGTACTTGGTATCATTACAGTGGATGTTAGGTGTAGATCCACCAATGGCGTTTGTTTACATTTTGACGCCGGTGAGCTACGGTGTGTAGTGAAGCATGTTTAGCTATTCCTCGTCCTGCAGGGATGATACTTGTAAGAAACTTACTTTATTTGTCGCCATGGAGACCAGGATTACTGATTTAGAAGTAGCTAAAACACTGCCGACGGCGGATGGACATTAGCTCCTAGCTAGCTAGCCATGTCTTAAAGTTAATGCGTCTGTTCTCCCTTTTCTGTCTACACACTGTGTCTGCTTGTAAGTACTCCGTGATTGTGCGCTGCCGAACATGCTCCTCTGCTCGTAAAACCAGCAATGTCACGACGTTACTTCGACGCGGGCCCGGTGGGGTGCTGGACCAGTACGTTTCAGAGATAGTATCCTACTAAAAATGATTAATTAGTATCGCGGTACTATACTAATACCGGTATACCGTACAACCTTAGTGTTTGTACATGAAGTTGTCCCCAAATGTCACATTAGGTTGTTTTGGTGGTCCATTCCCCCATGTGTATGTGTATATGTGCATAAACAGGGTCCTCATAAAACGTGGAAAACCATTATGTCTTGGGAATATATTGTATTATATAATTATTTATTTTTGTTAAAATTACCGTATTTTTTTGGACTATAAGGCGCACTTAAAATCTTTTCACTTTCTCAAAACTCGACAGTGCGCCTTATAACCCGGTGCGCCTAACGTACAGAATAATTTTGGTGGTGCTTACCGATCTCGAAGCTATTTTAATGGGTACATGGTGAAATGACAAGTGTGACGAGTAGATGGCAGTCACACATAAGAGATACATGGAAACTGCACTATGATGGCAGTCACACATAAGAGATATGTGTAGACTGCAATATGATGGCAGTCACACATAAGAGTTGCGTGTAGACTGCAATATGACTCAAGTAAACAACACCAAAATTGTACATGTTCCATTGAAAATATAGAACATTACACACAACGCTCAAAAATCTATCAGAATGTTTTAGTACGACTTTGGTAAGCTATGAAGCCGCACCGCTTGAAGGATTGTACTGTGCTTCAACATACAAGTATTATTATGGTGTGTGTGTATAAGGTAAGACAAATTATCTGGCGTTTTTTTTTGCAATATTATGCAAAAGAGACTTTGCTTACCTTCTGGTACCTGCTGATCTGTATTTGGGATCTGCATACGTCCTGAAAATGTGCGCGGGTCCGCCTTTGAAGTCTGTGCCGACACCGTAGTCCATTAGCTTCTTCTTTTTCTCTATCTTCTTGTTACGGGACATTGATCCTCAGTTGTTGCCATTTCTAATATAAAGTAGTGTAAAGTTCTTACTTATATCTGTCAGTAAACTCGCCATGAAAGCGCTAAAACATACCGGTGCAGTGAGTTTACATTATTCACCCAAGGAACTTTAGTTATTAGAGAGTTCCGGTCGAACGGGACACATTTCAGGCATTGTTATTGCACTCGTGAGCCACGGATGAGGAGATGCTGCTCCATTATTGATTGAAGTAAAGTGTGAATGTCATTAAAACAATTAGCTCCATCTTTTGACACTTCTTCCACTCCCGTCCTTGCACGCTACACCGCTACAACAAAGATGACGGGGAGAAGACTCTGCCGAAGGTGAGCCACGTAAATAAGACCGCCCACAAAACGGCGCATCCGGAAGAGACTGTCAGAAAGCGGCTTGAAGATGATCTGTAAAACTTAATCTATGCAACATTTTGACCAAAGAACCACCATTACATGTTATGTAGACCACAAGGAAGTGTTTTCCATTTAGACAAAAATATTAATAATATGACATCTTTAATGCGCCCTATAATCCGGTGCGCCTTTTGTATGAAAATAGACCTGAATAGACTCACTCATCGGCAGTGCACCTTATAATCCGGTGCCCCCTATGGTCCGGAAAATACAGTACATCAAATGTGTAGATTATATTAAAATATATGTGGAACCTTTGTTTTACCATTAGTTGTTGTGACACTTACCTCTTTATACGTTGGACACACCTTTCTACTTCCCTTTTTGTCCACAATATCAACGTGAAAGTGGCTCGACATTTGAAAAAATATCGATCGCGATATTTGTATTTCCTTTTTATGATATCAGATGCATCGTAGGAGTAAAGTGCAGCTCAGCAGCAACCCTGGTCTCAGTCGTGATTATTAAAAAAAACAAAAAAAAAACACAGGTAAGACTTGGTGCCGTGACCCGGATGAGAATGAGGTTTAGGGAGGGTGAGTGTAATGGGGTGGCTGTGCCAGATGTACCAGAATGAGGCCTGCCAGCTCAGGCTTTTAGCTCAGTGGTCAGCACACTCGCCTCTCACACGAACAAACAGGGTTCACGTCCCACTGCGGTGTGTGTGTGTGTGTGTGTGTGTGTGTGTGTGTGTGTGTGTGTGTGTGTGTGTGTGTGTGTGGAGGTTACCGTGGAACATGAAAACCAGATAGTGTGCTTAAATATGCACATGTGCGTGTTTTTTTCTGCATGTGTGTGTGTGGCGGTGGTTCCATTTGTGGCCCCACCGTGGCCCCATTGTGCGTGTGTACAAAGTCACAGAAAGTTGGTCCCCATGAGACCAACCGTGTGTGTTTTGGTGACATCCATCCCCTAAGTAACATGAAAACAGGTGTGTTTGCTTGTGTTTATAAAACAGGGTCCTCATAAAACATGGACACCTATGTGTGTGTGTGTGCAGATTATCACGGGACATGAAAACCAGTTAGTGTGTTTGAGTAAGCCCACGTGTGTGTTTGTGTGTGTGTGCATCTGTAACCTAATCACATTGCTGACATTGCTGCTGGTTGCAAACACGCTGTAGTAACACAGTTGTTGTTTTGCAGTTTCAGTGCGACATGTTATTTTACACTTTTAATAGTTGGCCGCGAATGATCACCAATGGTATTTCACAATGGCAACTAACATTGTGGCCACCTTAATGGCTGAGGAAACAGAACCGGTTGGATGTTCACTTAATGGACATAAGCGACGGGATACGGCCATTACAACGACAGGAAGACAAAATAGGAGAAACTTTAAAAAACCTCAGTCTTTTCTTCTGTTGATACATACAAAGTGTTTGGGTTATAAATATTGCATGGATTACCAGTGTTGGGTAAGTTACTGAAAACCAGTAACTAGTTACAGTTACTAGTTACTTTATTTCAAAAGTAACTCAGTTACTAACTCAGTTACTTACACCAAAAAGTAATGTGTTACTGTGAAAAGTAACTATTTAGTTACTTATATATATATATATATATATATATATATATTTTTTTTTTTTAAGCCCCCCCTTTAATGCCCTTTAAGTCTTTCTTTCTATCTTTTTTGAAGCCTCTTTCTTTGCGCTGTCCTCAAATCTAAACATCAAACATGGATATGATCAGCTGGACTCTCGACGCAATTGACAAAGTATTTTCGACAAGGAAAGGAGGTTCGGGGGAGCCTGGCTGCCCTGATGGAACCATTGCTGCGGGGTACGTGAGAGACTCCTGGGATAAATGGAGACTCATGTGCCTCTCAGTCCTTTCCATCGAGGACGTGGAAGACATCTACCTATTTGGAACCGTGATCGCAGGGCACCTGCTGATTGGGCTGGGCATTGCTCTGGTGTATCGTCAAATTCGGCAGACGATGGCAGCCACTCAAGGAGCCCAACGGCTGTTCATCGCAATGGAAGGATTGGGTCGAGCTGTGGGAACACAGACTGGGGCGATTTCTGATTTGAATCGCAAAATGGATCTCATCTTGGAGAAGCTTGCTGAGAAGGAAGAATTAAATTTAATTTGAGAGATCCAGCACGGACACACAGAGCAGGCAGGTCATTGTTTTGACTGCTCGAAGAAAACAACATCTTAATCCACGATTTGACTCCCTCGAATGGCCTTGATGCTATGAGGAACAGGCTGTTCTGAAGAACTCCCCCGAGGACTCCTCAACGATGGACGCTTTTGACCTTCCTTTTTTTCAATCACACCTGGTGTCGAACTTTGAGATCGGCCCCAGTCCACAAAAACATTTCAACATCTCACCCAAGCTAATTGGGCATACATGCACGCACCCGCCCCTCCCCCAATCAACGCCTTCACCACTACTTAATTCCTCCGGGGTTGTGGATGGCTGAGTAGCGCTTTATAGCGGCAGCCGGCCTCCAGGGCCCCAAATCCCCCCCTCTGTTGCGAGTTGTTGAGATTACATGTATCATGTTTATGTGTGCTATGCTATGTGAGGTTTTTTCCTCGGACTCAGTCTGGACCCCTCCTGAGGGTCCAGCCTTAGACTGATATTTTTTTTAATCTTCCCCCTTTCCCAATGTCACCTTTTTCCCACCTTTTTTAAGGAGCGCCGTAAGTGGCTGACCCGTTGGCGGTCCTGTCTTGTCCCCTTGTAACGTATGTCTGCTCTTAGTGGGACTGTGCCGAAAATGAAATTTCAGTTCTTATATGTCTTGTACATGTTAAAGAATGGACAACAATAAAACATCTTGAATCTTGAATCTTGAATTCATTTCAGTACTCTTATTGCACTGGAGAATAATACAATCTGTTGATCAACCTGACATGCATTTGCATCACTGAACTCTGCTAAGCAATGTGGTCTACATACAACACACAAAGACAAAGATATGTTTCAAAGGGCCAATTTGTTACAGGCCACAACAAATTGACAAAACTATTTTAAATAGCTGCAACATAACATACATAAGTAACAAGCAGCATAATAACAACATAGCTGTAAACCAAGGAAGGCACACACTACATACACAAAGCCTAACCAGGCGTTTTTTCTCTCAAGGAATTCTGAAATAAAATCATGTCTGAAGCCCAGAACACTCTACACATTTCCCCAGTTTTAGTTTAAAGATAAGGAAAGATTGGCCTGGCCCACTAGCATCCCTCTTTATGTTTGTAAACTGTATAGTCTATACATTTAGAGTTATGTGATAATCAAACATTTTAGAAGTCTAGAATGAAAGAGCAACAGTATATAAGATAATTGACAGAGTGTGTGTACCTTCAGTGTGCAGTGCCTCGTTAAAATCCAGCCGCTGTTGCTTAGGAGGGGAAGTGTGTCTCTCTTTACTAGTTTCGTCGAAGCATGTTGCTTTTGTAGCTGTTTCAGCAGATTTGAATTGCTAGGATAGGATCTTTGATCCAAGACACAACTTACATTTAACTAAAATGTTCATTTCTTTGTGGTCGACAAAAGAAAAGTAGTGAGAATATCTCCATGTTAAGAAACTCGGCTTTGGGCTTCGCCATGTCTTGTTAGTAAACACAGACACGCCCCCTCCCACACACACACATACACACAGACAGCGCGCCTCTTCCTTGTCGCCTCTTCCGCAGCGCTCTAATGAACCACACTCAGATCTTCTCAGTTTATAGCCGATACTACATAAAAAATAACGTAAAATAACGCAGTAACACATCGTGTAGTAACGGTAACTGAGTTACTGAATATAAAAAATAACGCGTTAGATTACTATTTGCCGCCGAAAGTAACAGCGTTACAGTAAGTCCCAACACTGTGTATTACACACCAGCTATTTGATTGTAACGTGCATACTAGTTGTGGTTTTGATTACCAATTATGGAAGTATTGAAATAGCCATGTAAAATCGCTGATGCTAATCTGTAGCATGTCTATAGAAAAGCCTATGTAAATTAGCATCGAGCCAGTGTGTAGGCACACAATTGTACAGCATGTCCTAATAATACAGTAAGTGTACATTTAATTCAGGGGGAAATATTTGGTCGAGTCCAACCAATCGTTGATTAAAATGTCCATATAGAATACAAATCAGCTTATACCACTGAGTGCATACACTGGATATTAGAAGTGACATTTCTGAACCCCAAAAGTGCCGCTTACACCGATGTACAGGTATGCAGTAGCAGGGCCGGCCCGTGGCATAGGCCGTATAGGCAAATGCTAAGGGCGCCGTCCATCAGGGGGCGCCACGCCAGTGCCACAAATGTTGGAGAAAAAAAAAAGAAAAAAAAAAAAGTTGGTACTATTATTTCTAAATACAAAAAATAACCCCACGTTAATTAAAATGTAAAGTAAAGACTATTTAATAGAAATATTATTTGTTACAACATTACGCCCAGCCCCCCTCCCCCCCCCCCCCTCCCCCCGCACGGTGCGCCCCCTCCCTTCCCGTATCATGACTCTTTTTGGACGTCACCACATCAAAAAATCAACACAAGATGTCAAAATGGCCAAAACTGTCAGGTGCCCAGGGAAGAAAAAAGAGAAAAGAAGAGGAGGAGAAACGAGAAAAAGACAGAGGTAGCAGGTAGGTAACGTTAGCCTACATGAAATTATTTGTCTGTTACAGAATGTGATAGTAGCTGGCTTTTTAGCATTAAGCTAATGTTACATGATTCGGCAATTGCTAATCAATAAATAGCTAGTTCTGTTTTAACGTCGGGTTAATATTGTGGAGGGGGCTAAATTGTTATGGAAAATAATAATGTAACGTTAGGTAATTACAGTACTCCCACCTTACATTCCTCAGGGACATTTGTATTAGATCTTTTAAGCAGGTGTTTTTTGTTTACATTGTTATTGCCTTCTGGTTAACTAATGTTTGCCCTGCAGGTAATAGTCACTTTTCCACCCCTTTATATATTAGGTATAGTTGTAAGCCTAGTTGTTAAAGTGCACATCAATAATGTTAATTAAGCAATATCACATGAGAGGGAATGCTGTTTTTTAATTTAAGCACTGCTGTGATTCGGTTAAAGGTAATCATAACATAACATTCTCATATAATATATGATACTGTTACTTTGCATTCTGCTATTCAGCATTTCACTGTAATGATGACAATAAATTGAATCTAATCTAATTTGCATATCAGTTAACATCATACATATATCTCTTTGGTTTTTCATCTATATTATATCTTTTCATTTTATTCCTGGAATCATATGTTTTTATTATTAAACTGTAATACTCAATGGTGTCACATACTCCTTTCTTCAGATGCACTGTTGAAGTTTCTAAATCCCACCCCTGGGCCATCTACCACATCTACCGCTGCTGCCTCCACTTCAGCAGCACAACCCACCAGTTTTGCAGCAGCAAAACATACAGCCATCTCTTCACTTGATGAGAGATTTCAGAGCCTTGGAGAGGTGAATGACAAGTTTGGAGTACTCCTCAATTTCCACAACTTACAAAAAGAAGAGCTGCTACAGCCCTGAGTACTACTCTGACCCATGACAGCCAGCTGGACATTAATGGCACAGAACTTGCAATGGAAATGCAGAATTTCCCACCATTGCCATCAAAGAACATGACAAACATGGAACTCTTGACCTTCCTGCATGAGAAGAAGCTGGCAGAAATGTACCCCAACATGTGGGTTGCTCTGAAAATCTCTATTAAAAAGCACAAATAGAGAACTCTGTAGGATCCCCTTTTTTTGTAATATAGTTGTTAAAGTCATACTGGTTTGATATTTGGTTTTGTGCAGTGCCTTATTTATATTGTATTTTTAATTTATTTTATGCAACTTGTTGACACGTTTTATTTTGTGTTTATGTATGTAAAAAATATTGTATTTCATATATTCATTTTTTATTTTTTGTATTCATTTATTTATTCATATTTTTTTTTTAATCTTGTTAACTATTCTGATTGTTAATTTGCTTTCTTTAAGTAAAAAAAAAAGGTCAAAGACAAAGCTATTCGGTTTCTTGTGAGTATATACACTTCACTGCCGATGTGGGGGGGCGCCACCTAAAATCTTGCCTAGGGCGCCAGATTGGTTAGGGCCGGGCCTGTGCAGTAGTACTGTGGGTCAATCAATAAATCAATCAAAGTTTGTTTATATAGCCCTTAATCACAAGTGTCTCAAAGGGCTGCACAAGCCACAACGACATCCTCGGCTCAGATCCCACATCAGGGCAAGAAAAAACTCAACACAATGGGATACAATGAGAAACCTTGGTGGGGGCCGCAGATGTGGGGACCCCCGCCCCCTGGGCGACCGTTGCAATGGACGTTGAGTGGATCTAGTTAATAGTGTGAGAGTCCAGTCCACAGTGGGGCCAGCAAGTGGGTAGTAGGTTGTGTAATGGAACTCTTAATTTAAAACATCATTGCCCATTGAAATGAATTGAACTCAACGCTATTGGTGCTTGGCCCCCCCAAAAAGCACAAATTTGAAAAAAAGAAAAAAACTCATTTTAGGCAGGAAATACTGTATGAAGACTTTTGACAAGAACAAGAAAGTTTGATCATATTAGGCCTATACTGGACTGGCTTCCTGTGCACTTAAGATGTGACTTTAAGGTTTTACTACTCACCTATAAAATACTAAAGGGTCAAGCTCCATCCTATCTTGCTGATTGTATTGTACCATATGTACCGGCAAGAAATCTGCGTTCAAAGAACTCAGGCTTATTAGTGATTCCCAGAGCCCCCAAAAAAGTCTGCGTGCTATAGAGCGTTTTCTATTCGGGCTCCAGTACTCTGGAAAACCCTACCCGTATCAGTTAGAGATGCTACCTCAATAGAAGCATTTGAGTCCCATCTTAAAACTCATTTGTAAACGCGAGCCTTTAAATTAGACCCCTCTTTTAGACCAGTTGATCTGCCGTCTCTTTTCTGCTCTGCCCCATTCTCCTGTGTGGACAGGTTATTAGGTGACCACAGATGATACGCAAGCTGTCCAAAGCCGAGACCCAGGGTGGAACACTCATCTGTGCATCAGTTGGGGACATCTCTGCGCTGCTGGCTTGTCTCCACTCAAGATGATCTCCTGCTCACCCCACTATGGACTGGACTCTCACACTATTAACTAGATCCACTGTGGACTGGACTCTCAGACTATTAACTAGATCCACTATGGACTGGACTCTCACACTATTAACTAGATCCACTATGGACTGGACTCTCAGACTATTAACTAGATCCACTATGGACTGGACTCTCACACTATTAACTAGATCCACTATGGACTGGACTCTCACACTATTAACTAGATCCACTATGGACTGGACACTCAGACTATTAACTAGATCCACTACGGACTGGACTCTCACACTATTAACTAGACCCACTCAACGTCCATTGCACCGGTCGCCCGGGGGGGTCCTCACATCTGCGGTCCCCTCCAAGGTTTCTCATTGTATCCTATTGGGTTGAGTTTTTTCTTGCCCTGATGTGGGATCTGAGCCGAGGATGTCGTTGTGGCTTGTGCAGCCCTTTGAGACACTTGTTATTAAAGGCTATATAAATAAACTTTGATTGATTGATTGATTGATTGAAAACAATACAATAGTATGTACTACTAAACAACCACAATACTTTTATGGAGTAATGTAATAACAATGTACGGTATCTCCGTCCAGCTGCTTCTCCATATTTTACTTTAGATATGTTAACGTCCTAGACTAGCAGTGATACGTTCTAATTGCTTTGCCAAGTTTGCAACCAGTCGACCATGTTTTTGATGACTTCTTTCTCTCATTCAATGAATATCATCCATCTTTTCTTCTCAGCACTGTTTTTCACGCTCACTTTCTTCCTTCCCATGCTTGGAAAAACAAAGTGGTATAAGCTAAAAACAGATGTTTGAGGCAGATCTCATTGGGTTCCCTGTGACATTTGCCATGCCAACAAATGGCGGGGTTGCTTGTAACTCGTAATTTTGATTGCCACTCAAAGCACTATAACAGCTGTTACCTCAACACATTCTTCAATCGATCAATCAATCAAAGTTTATTTATATAGCCCTAAATCACAAGTGTCTCAAAGGGCTGCACAAGCCACAACGACATCCTCGGCTCGGATCCCACATCAGGGCAAGAAAAATCTCAACCCAATGGGATACAATGAGAAACCATGGAGGGGACCGCAAATGTGGGGACCCCCCCCCCCCCCCCTCGGGCGACCGGTGCAATGGACGTTGAGTGGATCTAGTTAATAGTGTGAGAGTCCAGTCCATAGTGGGGCCAGCAGGGGATCATTTTGGGTGGAGACAAGTCAGCAGCGCAGAGACGTCCCCAACTGATGCACATATGAGTGGTCCACCCCGGGTCCTGACTTTGAACAGCTACCGAATCATCTGTGGTCACTTAATAACCTCTCCACGCAGGAGAGAGGAGCAGAGCAGAAAAGAGACGGCAGATCAACTGGTCTAAAAGTGGGGTCTATTTAAAGGCTAGCGTATACAAATACTTAAGTCGAGGTACCACTCCATTATGATTAAAAAGGTGCAAAAAGTCGAGGAGCTCTACAATTTTGTTCCTGCTTCTAGACCAGCAAACAAGGCTGAGGCTAAGAAGAACTGCCTGGAGGTTTGCTTCAGTTAAAGGGGAACATTATCACAATTTCAGAATGGTTTAAACCATTAAAAATCAGTTCCCAGCGGCTTATTTTATTTTTCGAAGTTTTTTTCAAAATTTTACCCATCACGCAATATCCCTAAAAAAAGCTTCAAAGTACCTGATTTTAACCATCGTTTTATACCCCCGTCCATTTTCCTGTGACGTCACATAGTGATGCCAACACAAACAAACATGGTGCATAGAACAGCAAGCTATAGCGACATTAGCTCGGATTCAGACTCGGATTTCAGCGGCTTAAGCGATTCAACAGATTACGAATGTATTGAAACGGATGGTTGTAGTGTGGAGGCAGGTAGCGAAAACGAAATTGAAGAAGAAACTGAAGCTATTGAGCCATATCGGTTTGAACCGTATGCAAGCGAAACCGACGAAAACGACACGACAGCCAGCGACACGGGAGAAAGCGAGGACGAATTTGGTGATCGCCTTCTAACCAATTAAAGGAAACTAACAACTATGAACTAGGTTTACAGCATATGAAATACATTTGGCAACAACATGCACTTTGAGAGTGCAGACAGCCCAATTTTCATCAATTAATATATTCTGTAGACATACCCTCATCCGCGCTCTTTTCCTGAAAGCTGATCTGTCCAGTTTTGGAGTTGATGTCAGCAGGCCAGGGAAGCTAGGGTCGATATGCTTCTCTTGATCATCTTCGGTGGCATAAGGGACGGTGTGAGCCAAGACATCCAGGGGGTTTAGCTCGCTCGTCTGCGGGAACAAACTGCCGCCATTGCTTGCCGTGCTACCGAGGTCCTTTGTCCCTGAATTGCTCACACACTGCGGCAGATTCAATGGGGGTCTGGCGGCAGATTTCTTTGACTTTACCGTTGGAAATGCATCTGCTTTGAGTGTCGCAGGATATCCACACATTCTTGCCATCTCTGTCGTAGCATAGCTTTCGTCGGTAAAGTGTGCGGAAAAAACGTCCAATTTCTTGCCACTTTCTCATCTTTGGGCCACTGGTGCAACTTGAATCCGTCCCTGTTCGTGTTGTTACACCCTCTGACAACACACCGACGAGGCATGATGTCTCCAAGGTACGGAAAACAGTCGAAAAAACGGAAAATAACAGAGCTGATTTGACTCTGTGTTTGTAATGCGTTTGAGAAAATGGCGGATTGCTTCCCGATGTCTCCGAGAGCAATTAATACAAAGGCGTTTAATTCGCCAAAATTCACCCATTTAGAGTTCGGAAATCGGTTTAAAAAATATGTTGTCTTTTTTCTGCAACATAAAGGTATATATTGACGCTTACATAGGTCTGGTGATAATGTTCCCCTTTAATTGTGGCTAAAAGCATGATGGGAGCTCTAAACCGCCACGCGGTTCCAGAGTTCACCCGCTGGCGCCTCCATCTCAACACTGGATCACTTGCTGTCACACACAGAGGTTGGCTATGGGATGTAAGAGTTCCGAGGTCAGTGAGTTCACGCGTTTTTAGCACGTGTTAACAGCGCCTGATAACTGACACCCGTGTCATGGAGGGCAGCGGTTGGATTTGACGACAGCCCTTAGAAATGACGTTGAAAATACAACAGGTTGAGCATTATTTGGACACATTTCAGTGCAGTTAATTTCCTACACGGACTTCCTTGGCTCGGAGTCTCTCCAGGACGGCGCTTATCCCAACGAGCCTTGAGCAGGGGTTGGTAGGAACGGAGGGGGGTCGGCAGCACATGTGCAGATCTCTCAACTGCGGTTTGCAGTGTTTTGTCTCACTTTGTCAGCATTTCTTGACTGCGGTCCAGAAAAGCTTTCAATTGTTCATATCTGGAGCTTTGCTTTGAGCCCCGAAGTCCTGTCAAACCTTTCTGCACGGAGGACATCTACAGCCACCATGAAAATGACTAAATCAGTCAAAGTGGATGTTCCTGGGCAGACCGTTTTGCATGATCAGGCTACGGTGGTTGGAACCGTGCTTGGTAACTTGGCAATAAAACCACGAGCTTTCTCCCAGCCAGTCAATGAGGAGAAGTTATGATAACAGTGAACATATTTATTATATAAATAATACACTTTTCTCTCATAGTTCTCCAATAGTTTCCAAGTTCAACAATTTGGTGCATTTGCAAACAGCTAAAATGATGTACAACGCAAAATAAAACCTGCTAACCCAAAAATGTACAACAATTCTTCTCAACAAGAGAGGAGAAATATAACTTTAGAGGAAAATCTAATGTATAGCATTTGTATGCTCGTACGGCACTTAAAAGCTTTAGCATATCCGTGTGTGGAATTAAATTATGTAACGGATTAACCTAAGAAATCAAACAAAGCACCAATATGATTCAGTTTAAACTACAAGTGTTCAGAAAGTACACATAACAATAATTATGATGAATATCTTGAACCCTTTTTTATTCATTTTTTTTAATTTTTTTTTATTGAGACACATATAATTTATGTATTTAATATTTGTTTACTCACTGTGGTATATTATTTGTTTATTATTTATTTGTTCACTGTTATGTTACAGAGAACAAGGAAATAGGATGAAATTGCTATGGTATAAAAATGGGTAGGATTAAATAAACTCAGCTTCTTCCTACTCCTTTTCGGACGTGCTGTATTGAAACAACTGGAAATATGTGGTGAATTAGATTGTATTGTTTGCATGTTCGAAATAAACTGAAACTGAATTGAACTGAAGTTAGATGGCTCCTATATGGAACATAATAATAATAAAAAATAATAAGAATAATAATCATTATCATTGTTATTATCATTATTATTCCAAGTGTTTCAATATGTGTATGTGTAAGTATTTCTATGAGTGGCCTGTACGGTAAAGGCTTAATTATTTGTGTATTATTACACAACATAAGTTTGTACTATCAACATAACATTTATTCCTAATAATTATTGAAATGCAATTCTATTTGGTTGTACCTACTATCCACTCCATTATTAATATTTAATGATCTTTCTTCATAGTTTCTGTGATACTACTGGCATATGTATGGTTATGATAACAGTGAACATATTTATTATATAAATAATATACTTTTCTCTCATAGTTCTCACTCACTATGGAAGCTCTAAAAACTACCGGTGTAGTGAGTTTATATAAATCACCCAAGGAACTTTTAGTTATTCGAGAGTTCCGGTCGGACGGTTTTTCACGGGACACATTTCCGGCATTGTTGTTCCACTAGTGAGCCACAGATGAGGAGACGCTGCTCCGTTATTGATTGAAGTAAAGTCTGAATGTAGATGAGACTAATATGTGTAGCAGGAAATCAACTGCAAACACACTTATCCTTTTTCTCATTAACATCACAATAACAGCAGCACGGCACTCGTTATGTCAATCAAGTACTGTACTTAGCGATGCACGGACTAATGTTTAATTTGTGGACCCCTTCAGATGTAAATCCTCCAATTATTTCTTCTTTAAAGTCCTTGAAGTCAGGTTGAGGCGAGCAGTCACGTCTTGGTGATGATAATTGGTTTAAATCTTTCAAAAATATGTTTTCTCGAGTGTATAAATGCACTCCATCCCATTTTGAATATTTTTTCATGATCGCTTGTATATATATATATATATATATATGCCTCCAAACCTTTCAAAATATGGCCAAATATGCGCTGAATAAGGTAAATAAACAAATGCACAGTGGTGGACCGCAAAGGCCAGCAAATAACCAGAAAACATGATCATAATTAGAGATAAAAGTCCATCCATCCATTTTCTACCGCTTATTCCCTTTCGGGGTCGCGGGGGGCGCTGGAGCCTATCTCAGCTACAATCGGGCGGAAGGCGGCGTACACCCTGGACAAGTCGCCACCTCATCACAGTAGAGATAAAAGTAATTTTTGATTTACTTTCCCTAAATATCTAAAAGTAGTCATATTCTCTTCATGTCATATTATGCTCCTTCCAGTGCTGTTAGAGTTTGTATCCAATCAGAATTCAGCGAGCTTATGTTGCCATGCTGTACCAAATCTGCCCGGGGCCTTCAGAATCAACAATGTCTGTGCACTGTAAGGGAACGGGCACATACAGTTGATAGACAGTTGCGATAGCCAATCAGATCACAAGTTGTAGACAGTAGCCTATCTAGGTAGCCTGATGTTGTCATTCTAAAGTGAGTATCCAATCACAAGTTGCAACTTACTAAAGCAGGAAATATTGCGCCGTAGCCATACCGGGCTCCCAGAGGTATCACAGATACTCACTTTTTTAACCCACAAAGAAGGAGAACAAAACGTTGGTTAGGTGTCAGGTATACAGTCGCAATCAAAAGTTTACATACACTTGTAGAGAACATAATGTCATGACTGTCTTGAGTTTCCAATCATTTCTACAATTCTTATTTTTTTTGTGATAGAGTGATTGGAGCACATACTTGTTGGTCACAAAAAAACATTCATGAAGTTTGGTTCTTTTGTGAATTTATTATGGGTCTACTGAAAATGTGACCAAATCCGCTGGGTCAAAAGTATACATACAGCAATGTTAATATTTGGTCCCTTGGCAAGTTTCACTGCAATAAGGCGCTTTTGGTAGCCATCCACAAGCTTCTGGTTGAATTTTTGACCACTCCTCTTGACAAAATTGGTGCAGTTCAGCTAAATGTGTTGGTTTTCTGACATGGACTTGTTTCTTCAGCATTGTCCACACGTTTAAGTGAGGACTTTGGGAAGGCCATTCTAAAACCTTAATTCTAGCCTGATTTCTTCACCACTTTTGACGTGTGTTGGGGGTCATTGTCCTGTTGGAACACCCAACTGCACCCAAGACCCAACCTCCGGGTTGATGATTTTAGGTTGTCCAGAAGAATTTGGAGGTAATGCTCCTTTTTCATTGTCCCATTTACTCTCTGTAAAGCACCAGTTCCATTGGCAGCAAAACAGGCCCTGTCATGTCTGTGTAATCATGTTTTGTTTTAGTCATGTTTTGTTTTGTTTAGTTATTGGACTCTTTAGTTTCTGGCTTTTCACTCCCTTGTCTTGTTTCCATGATTACCCATTAGTTTTCACCTGTCACGTCACACACCTGTTTCACGTTTGAGTCACGCACCTGTTTTCGCTAATCATGTCGGTAGTATTTAAGTTCATTGTTTTCAGTTCGTCGTTCTGGCGAAATCCCGGATTCATACCCCGTCACACTTTTACCTCTGCGCACTTCATAGTCCATGCCAAGTAAGTTTTTTGTTTATTAATGCCACAGTTAGTGTTTTTGTTTAATTGTTCACAGTTTTTTGCCCACGTGCAAGTCTTTTTGTTTCGTTAGGCAAGTTTGTACATCCGCCTTGAGCGCGCTTTTTGTTCCTTTGAGTGTTATAAATAAATATGTATTTACCTTCACGCCATGACCAGTCCAGCTTTACTTGCATCTCGGGAAAACAAACACACCATAGTCCACGTCTTGACAGGCCCAGAGCATAATGCTTCCATCACCATGATTGACGGTAGGAATGGTGTTCCTGGGATTAACGGCCTCACCTTTTCTCCTCCAAATATATTGCTGGGCCGATGCTTTTAGGTTGTCCTGAAGAATTTGGAGGTGTTGAGGTGATTCAATACCCAGTAGGGCGTACATGTGTTCCTGTATAGTATTTCTCCAGAAATGTGGTGACATAAATAATGGTATTTTCAGAGGTAATCATTGAAGTCGGACATCACTGAAGGCCTAGGTGGGAAACGCACAGCCCGCCATTTCAAAAGCATCATGGGGCACTCGACCATTGCCTGAAACCCGGAAGTGCCTCTAAATTTATCGGATTACTCCATTATTCAAACAAACTAATCGATAGATTACCGAAACTATCGACAGCTGCGGCGCATATTGATGAAAATATGTTTAACGGGCATCTTTACACCCTCGGCTATAATAACAGCGCATGACAACTGCTCCAACACAGTGATAACTTTTGCTTTCGAGGCCCTTGCAGCTGTCCGGTCACGCATGCAGGTCTTCAGTTCATAACAACAGCTGAGGCTAAAACCTCGTTTCTTGCAACAACCCTCATGACACCACCGCCAAACAGCACCTTGCAAATCCCTCCACGGGTTCTAATCCCCTAGTTTAAGGACGTAGTTTTCTTTCAGTAAAAGGACAGGCAATGAAATGAAGAATTCTCTTGGATGTCATCATCAACCCAACCCAAACTGAGCAATCCATTGAGGAAGAAACCACATTTTACAGTCAAAACACATCAAGCAACCCCCAAATCGTTCATTATGAGACATTTTCGCCCCCCACGCATGTTTCCTCTCTAAGGGCAGCGGGGAAGTTTTATAGTGGAAAAATGCATCTTAAAGTCAAATAAAAAGGGAATTTGACTGTGCACCCATAGGACAAGCACCACCTCTTCATGTCACCATGGAAACCAGCCACAAAATAAACCATGACATTTTGATTTAAAATAAATATATATATATATATTTTTTATTTATTTTATTTTTATTTTTATTTTTTAGATTGTTTATTAACTTCAACATTTTGACTATAAAACTGAGTTGTTGTCCTAAAAAAAGGGTAAAAAAAAGCTTCCACAAGGTGGCACTGCAGCACTGAGAATGAATTTAATTAACCCTGCTGTGCCATCAAGTGTTCACAAAGCAACATTACACTGCTTGACATGCACAAGCCAATAAAGAACAATAATATCATTTATTCACTTGATTTATTTACTGGAATGTATTTTTGCCCTCCACATAAACTGTATTTATAAATATTTACAAAGTTGACAATAGATTGGATGAAAAGACAGGAAAAAAAAATCTAAAAACAACGAGCTGCATGGACAGTTAATTTTACTTGATAAGACATCCCAAGTTAAGATTTGTTATTTGTATACCTAAAAAAAATTGCAGGATTTTTAAGATATAAATAAGTATTTTATTCGGAAAACAAGCATTATTCAATTGCAATTCTTGCAGCCTCGAGGTGTTGCAGAATTTTTAAACAAGGTTTTTTAATTCTTCTTGCCTCCGAAGACTGGCCTGTAATGCTAATGAAGGTTGACACTGGAACCGATTATTTCAGTTTCTATTTCTTATTTCTTATGCGAAAACGGTTTGAAAATAATAATAATAATGATAATTATAATAATAATAATAATAATAATTAGATTTATTGTCTCTGAGGAGAAACTTGTCTTGGACATCAAGACACAGCATTTTACATACATACATACATACATACATACATACATACATACATACATACAAACATAAATACATACATACATACATACAAACATAAATACATACATACATACATACAAACATACAAACATACAAACATACAAACATACAAACATACATACATACATACAAACATACATACATAGATACATACAAACATACATACATACATACATACATACATACATACATACAAACATAAATACATACATACATACATACAAATCAGTGACGTGCAGTCACTAGAGGCAGGTGAGGCCCCGCCTCACCTGCCATCATGGAAAGAAAAAAAATGTAAAAAGAAAAAAAAAAAATTAAATTGTTAAATGTATCCAGTGATTATACTATAAAGTTATTTTCCATTTAACTTCACCAGTTTTAGATTATTTTTATTCAAAATCGCTGAATTTTCACATTTGCCGTTCAAATACTGAGAAGAGACGGTGCGGTGATCAGCAGCCAGTCGAGGCACGTCACTCAACATGGATTGCGGACTCGGCTAATTACTGGCCTGCTGTGCAGTGAGACCGTATTGCTATATGAACTATATTATACATTTCCATAGTTTAGTTAGCTGAGGTATGTAATGTACAGTGTATTTTGTCAACAACTGTATGTGTGTACCGTATTTCTTGTGCTGAGCAATCATAAAACTGCTGCGAAGACGCACTGTGTGAGGCTCGCAGTAATCCCGCCTCCTGGTGGTAGAGAATGTACTCCCGCCGTAGAATGCACCCCCTGACGGGAGTGTTGTATCAACTAAAGCCCACACTTAAACTTTCCACGTGCAAGATTGAATCTATTTAAAAAAAGTTATTTAATAAGAAGCCAAAAAGTGCAAAAACAATAATGTTCATGTTGGAGGAGTTGTGAATGACTGCAGGGACACAACATTAGGTACACCTGCAGACTGCAGCACGGATTTCATATCTCATTCATTCACAACTCCTCCAACACGAACATTATTGTTTTTGCACTTTTTGGCTTCTTATTGAGCTGCTGCATTTTTTGGTTGGGTTGTTTATTTCTTTTGAGTAACTTATATCTACATTTCTAAAAGGGGAGGAATGTAATAGAGTGATCTATGTTTGTCTGTTGCCATCTCCTGGTTAATGTTGGCTATAGCGTACTGTGGTTACTTTTTGGTTGGCCAACGATTTACGTGGTGTTGCGCACCTGACGTCAAGTGTGTTGAGTCTGTTCTGAAGTCTACAGTAAAGAGACGTATTTCATCACCTCGCCTGGTTATTGCCTCAACCCAATATATTATATAAAGGTAAGACCATAATAACGTTTTTTTTTATTAAATGTGCTTTTTTGTGTGCTACAGTTTGTATGTGTAAAGTTAAAGTTAAGTTAAAGTATCAATGATTGTCACACACACACTAGGTGTGGTGAAATTTGTCCTCTGCATTTGACCCATCCCTTGATCACCCCCTGGGATGTGAGGGGAGCAGTGGGCAGCAGCAGCGCCACGCCCGGGAATCATTTTTGGTGATTTAACCCCCAATTCCAACCCTTGATGCTGAGTGCCAAGCAGGGAAGAATGCTGGTATGAGCTTTTAAACATAACCCGTTAACTGCTGCCAATCAAATGGTGAATAAGATACTCTTTAGGGTTCATATGTTTGTAAATCTGATTGTGATGAAGTCAGTGCCTCACCAGCCATCAACCTCACCGCACGTCACTGATACAAACATACATACATACAAACATACAAACATAAATGCATACATACAAACATACTTACCCAAATACATACAAACATAAATGCATACATACATACATACATACATACATACAGTTCATCCAACTATACAGTGACAACAGTGAACAGTGCGCAGGTATATCAGTTAGTTATGAGACATTGCACACCTCCCGTATTGCACTATCCCAATATTGCACTCCTTATTATTGCAGCCGGTTAATACAGTAGTTTTCTGTATTAAGTAAATAGCAACGCGCCATGGACTGAGGTTAACTTTTATCTCAAGTCCAGTGGTAGTATAGCTTCACTGTCACACCATGCGAGTCACCCTTTTGGGCCTATTTTTTTCCCTCCCTCCATCCTTGTGGCGCCCCTGAGGGAAGTCTATTGCTCATCTGTCCTGCAGTAAAAACTGCTTGATGCAGCTATTGGGTGCACCAAAAAATGTAGTCTGCTTAATACATTTATTTTTTGTTTTAATTTTCCATACAGGATAATAATCCGTTGTAAGGCTACTTGTTTATAGGGATGGTCGGTTACCTTTCAAAATACAGCTAAGATAAAAAAGACTAGATTTTAGGGAACTACATGCATGGAGATATACTTTTCCGAGATAAGACATCCTACATTGAGATTTGTATACCGAGAAATTAGCAGGAATTTTAAGTTAGAAATAAGTACTTTATTCTAAATACCAAAAACAAAACCAGTGAAGTTGGCATGTTGTGTAATAACTAAATAAAAACAGAATACAATTATTTGCAAATCTTTTTCAACTAATATTCAATTGAATAGACTGCAAAGACAAGATATTTAAGGTTGTTTTTTTTTGCAAATAATCATTAACTTACAATTTAATGGCAGCAACACGTTGCAAAAAAGTTGGCACAGGGGCATTTTTACCACTGTGTTACATGGCCTTTTCTTTTAACAACACTCAGTAAACGTTTGGGAACTGAGGAGACCAATTTTTGAAGCTTTTCAGGTGGAATTATTTCCCATTCTTGCTTGATGTACAGCTTAAGTTGTTCAACAGTCCGAGGTCTCCGTTGTGGTATTTTAGGCTTCATATTGCGCCACACATTTTCAATGGGAGACAGGTCTGATCTACAGGCAGGCCAGTCTAGTACCCACACTCTTTAACTATGAAGCCTGTTGTAACACGTGGCTTGCTATTGTCTTGCTGAAATAAGCAGGGGCGTCCATGATAACATAGCCTGGATAGCAACATATGTTGCTCCAAAACCTGTATGTAGCTTTCAGCATTAGTGGTGTCTTCACAGATGTATAAGTTACCCATGCCTTGGGCACTAATAAACCCCCATACATTCACAAATGCTGGATTTTGAACTTTGCGCCTATAACAATCCGGAAGGTTCTTTTCCTCTTTGTTCCAGAGGACACGACGTCCATAGTTTTCAAAAACAATTTCAAATGTGGACTCGTCAAACCACAGAACACTTTTCCACTTTGCATCAGTCCATCTTAGGTGAGCTCGGGCATTTATGGGTGTTGTTGATAAATGTTTTTTGCTTTGCATAGTAGTTTTAACTTGCACTTACAGATGTAGCGACAAATTGTAGTTACTGAAGGGTTCCTGAGCCCATGTGGTGATATCCTTTACACACTGATGTCACTTTTTGATGCAGTAGCGCCTGAGGGATCCAAGGTCTGTAATATCACCGCTTACGTGCAGTGATTTCTCCAGATTCTCTGAACCTTTTGATGATATTACGGACCGTAGATGGTGAAAACCCTAAATTCCTTGCAATAGCTCATTGAGAAATGTTGTTCTTAAACTGTCCGACAATTTTCTCGCACATTTGTTCACAAAGTGGTGACCCTCGCCCCATCCTTGTTTGTGAATGACTGAGCATTTCATGGTAGCTGCTTTGATACCCAATCATGGCACCCACCTGTTTCCACAATTAGCCTGTTCACCTGTGGGTTGTTCCAAATAAGTGTCTGATGAACATTCCTCAATTTTCTCAGTCTTTTTTGCCACTTGTGCCAGCTTTTTTGAAACATGTTGCAGGCATTAAATTCCAAATGAGCAAGTATTTGCAAAAATAACAAAGTTTTCCAGTTCGAACGTTAAGTATCTTGTCTTTGCAGTCTATTCAATTGAACATAGGTTTTGCAAATCCTTGTATTCTGTTTTTATTTGCGATTTACACAACATGTCAACTTCACTGGTTTTGGGTTTTGTACATATTCAACTTGCAATTCTTGAATTAAGCATCCTTGAGAGGTTGCATAATCTTTAAACAGGATTTTCTATGTAGAGAAAACCAAAAAATTGCATTTGAATAGTAGTTTTTCTCTATTTTAACATTTTTAATCTAAAATAGAAAATACACATTTTTCAAGCTAAAATTAAAATTGGTCAGTGACGAAAAAAATGTAAATAGCTCCTAAAACTAGAAAATGTTCAACAAATACAACTTTAAATCTTGGCAAGTGGCAATTCATCTGCAGTGTGAGTATGCTTAATTTTATGTTATTGTTTCATCAATTTGCAATGGCATACTCCATCATTGGGGAACAATGCCTGAAGCGGACATTAATATTGATGCGTGCAAATATAGAAACAAATCCACATTAAATATTCAGGACTATATTCATATGACGCAAATGTTTACACAAGTAATGTGTGAACGAATGAAAGCAGAGGAATATAATAGGAATCTGCACGTAAAAGGAGTCGTCGCCACTTAAAAAGCATGTTAGAACTTTAAGTTTACTTTTCTTCAAGCTAGACTTTCATTTCTTAAAGTAACAATACAACATGTCACAGACCTCTGCAGTAGTAAGTGGATCTAGCAGGAAATACTGTACCCTGTGGGAAGTTATATTTATAGTTATTTGTTCTGAGGGAGTATTAGGTTCCAAGAAATAGATCAATATTAGCCAAGATGACCTGACATGCCATCTATCCATCCAGCCATCTTCTTCCACTTATCCGAAGTCAGGTCGCGGGGGCAGCAGCCTAAGCAGAGAAGCCAATACTTTCCTCTCCCCAGCTACTTAGTCCAGCTCTTCCTGGGGTATCCTGAGGCGTAGTGTCAAGTCCAAACACTATTAACTATTAAACAGACAGGAAGCAAGGAATCATGCAGAGACAGAGTTCATTTTAGCTCATGAGGAGAACGCATGGAGCTGCACACTTAGTCACAGTCTCGCCCTACACTCTAAGGTACAGCTCCCGCGTCCCTCTATTTATTCAGGAGTTCCCCAGTCAACATCATTGAGGCCGCCTCTAAAAGGAGTGGTCACACATATCATGCAAAAGCAGCTCCAGTACGCACAATACATGATGGAATGTGCTGGGGCCTTGTGATTGCGCCTTGTCTCTGCTTCGTCTGCGTGCTGTCGTCTTATCTTTGTTGAGGTTCTCAAAGTCCTCGGCTGTTAGCGGGCTAAAACAAAGATAACATCTGCGGTTGAGGCCACCCCTCAGACAAGAAGTTTTGTCCTTGCACGGATAGAAAAAGTACAGCTTGAGCACCATAGCTAATAAGTATAGCAACGGACTTTAAGCATACTAAAATTGTGTGATAGCTTACACATAATTATTCTAACACATTGTATCTCCACCGTGTCCTGCGTCTTCTCCGTGGTCTCCTACCGGTCGGGCGTGCCCCAAACACCTCCCCAGACAGACACAACTACATTTTTGTATTCCATGTTACACACACGCAGGAGTTGCTCAAATTTGAGAGTGAGCTGAACTGAGCGTGACGTCTATCCACAATGCGAAACTGCTTCTAAGATACTAATCGTCATGGCGGAAAATAAAATAGTTTTTTTTTGTCCAAGTAGGCCTGGAGAAAAATGAATGGCTAAGCAAGCTACACATCTACCGAGCAGGATGACACAAGAAGCTTCAATGTAAAGTAGGTGTGATCGATCCAAATGTCGATACTATCAATCCCTAGTATAGTATCAGCATATAATTTATATTGAATAGAGATGTCCAATATTATCGGCCTGCCAATACTATCGGCCGATAAATGCTCTAAAATGTAATATCGGAAATTATCGGTATCGATTTCAACCTCCCGATTTCCCCGGGAGACTCCCGAATTTCAGCGCCCCTCCCGAAAATCTCCCGGGGCAACCATTCTCCAGATTTCCACCCGGACATTATTATTGGGGGCGCTTTTCCTCCATACAAACAGCGTGCCGGCCCAGTTACATATTATATACACGCATAAGTGAATGCAAGGCATACTTGATCAACAGCCATACAGTCACACTAAGGGTGGCCGTATAAACAACTTTAACACTGTTACAAATATGCGCCACACTGTGAACCCACACCAAACAAGAATGACAAACCCATTTCGAGAGAACATCCGCACCGTAACACAACATAAACACAACAGAACAAATACCCAGAAACCCTTGCAGCACTAACTCTTCCGGGACGCTACAATATACACCCCCCATCTCTCGAATTCGGAGGTCTCAAGGTTGGCAAGTATGCTCTAGTATACTCTGGACTGAAGCTGTGTGCCTTCATTGTTTTTGTAGCTGTTGTTTTGAGGCATGTTTAAAAAAAATAAAATAATAATGCTCTTTGTGAAAGTCAAAGTATAGTATTTCCCATAGTTGTAGTGGGCATCAGGATTATCTCAGGGAGAGCATGTCCCAAATTCCAAGCTGCTGTTTTGAGGCATGTTAAAAAAAATAATGCACTTTGTGACTTCAATAATAAATATGGCAGTGCCATGTTGGCACTTTTTTTTTTCCATAACTGGAGTTGAAGTTGTTTGGAAAACCTTGTTCTTGACTGATTGATTGAAACTTGTATTAGTAGATTGCACAGTACAGTACATATTTCGTACAATTGACCACTATTTTTTTTTTTTTTTTTCCCACTCCAGACTAGGCCCCCTTAGGAGCCCAGTCTAGATTGTATTTTTTTACTCATCTTCTTCCCCAGCTTATCTTTTACGGGGCGCATTTGGCGACCCATCAGCGTTCCTGTTCTGTAACCCTTTACAATGTTTGTTTGTCTAATATTGAACGGGTTTGTGCTGAAAACATAGTTTCGTTGTACTTGTTGCAATGACAATAAAGACCTATCCTAAATGGCAACACCCGAATAAGTTTTTCAACTTGTTTAAGTCGGGGTCCAAGTTAATCAATTCATGGTAAAGTTACATTGTTTAATGCAGTGTTTTTCAACCTTTTTTGAGCCAAGGCACATTTTTTGCGTTGAAAAAAATCCAGAGGCACACCACCAGCAGAAATAATTAAAAAACTAAACTCAGTTGACGGTAAAAAGTCGTTGTCGCAATTGTTGGATATGACTTTAAACCATACCGCCCGAATGCAGCTGAGATAGGCTACAGCGACCCCCCGCGACCCCGAAAGGGACAAGCGGTAGAAAATGGAAGGATGGATGGATGGGCTTTAAACTATAACCAACCATGCATCACTATAGCTCTTGTCTCAAAGTAGGTGTACTGTCACGAACTGTCACATCACGCCGTGCCTTTTTTTTTTTTTGTTGTTGTTTTCCTGTTCTTGTCTTGCTCTCCTATTTTTGTGGCTTTTTCTCTTTTTTGTGGTATTTTCCTGTAGCAGTTTTATGTCTTCCTATGAGCGATATTTCCCGCATCTACTTTGTTTTAGCAATCAACAATATTTCAGTTGTTTTTATCTTTCTTTGTGGGGACATTGTTGATTTTTATGTCATGTTCGGATGTACATTGTGGACGCCGTCTTTGCTCCACAGTAAGTCTTTGCTGTCGTCCAGCATTCTGTTTTTGTTTACTTTGTAGCCAGTTCAGTTTTAGTTTTGTTCTGCATAGCCTTCCCTAAGCTTCAATGCCTTTTCTTTGTGGCACTCACCTTTTGTTAATTTTTGGTTTAAGCATTAGACACCTTTTTACCTGCACATTGCCTCCCGCTGTTTCCGACATCTACAAAGCAATTAGCTACCTGCTGCCACCTACTGATATGGAAGAGTATTACACGGTTACTCTGCCGAGCTCTAGACAGCACCGACACTCAACAACAACACATCATTTGCAGACTATAATTACTGGTTTGCAAAAAATATTTTTAACCCAAATAGGTGAAATTAGATCATCTCCCACGGCACACCAGACTGTATCTCACGGCACACTAGTGTGCCACGGCACAGTCGTTGAAAAACACTGGTTTAATGCATCCAGCAGGGCATCACAGCAAAGTTAGGCATAATAATGTGTTAATTCCACGACTCGGTATCGATTGATATCGGAATCGGTAATTAAGAGCTGAACAATATTGGATATCGGCAATAAAGCCATTATCGTACATCTCTAATATTGAAGTGATAAGACAGTTTTCTTTTTCTCTATCTTATCATTACAAAATATTTTTGGGGGGTTGTTTTGTTGTTTACAAACTCAGAGAGTAAGTCTCTGATACAGGAAGGCTTTCGGGGCAAATCCCAAAGGAATTAAATGGGAGCAAATAGTAGTTTTTTTGCTTTTGTTTAGTTATTGTGCACTATGGTCACTTTATTCTGTTTAAAAATCTATGTTGCATTCAATATCACAATGTAATAGGATCAGTACAAAAAGCCTAAACATTTTGAGTGGGACATCCCCAATAATTACAATTTGAGTACATACAAATATAATACTTAAAAAATATTTTTATACAAGTAAACTTGTAAAACAATCCACATGAAGGAACCAGCGAAGAACAGGTGTGTGCAATCAGTATCAGTAAGGTGTGGTGATTGCTGCCAGGTGTGCCCAAGCCTTCCTGCCTTCCTCCGCTACCATGGCAACTGAGAGAGAGAGAGAGAGAGAGAGAGAGAGAGAGAGAGAGAGAGAGAGAGAGAGAGAGAGAGAGAGAGAGAGAGAGAGAGAGAGAGAGAGAGAGAGAGAGAGAGAGAATTTTATAGGTGAAAAATCACAGATCGATACTGAGCATGCTAACCTTTTTTATGCTATTAATTCATCTAATTATACATTTTTAAACATACAAATCATGGACTTTGATAATTGGTGCCATCTGGCAAGTGTGTGAACTTCATACTTGCCAACCTTGAGACCTCCGATTTCGGGAGGTGGGGGTGTGTGGGCGGGGGCGTGGTTAAGAGGGGAGGAGTATATTTACAGCTAGAATTCACCAAGTCAAGTATTTCATATATACATATATATATATATATATATATATATATATATATATATATATATATATATATATAAATCTACATCCTGAAAATATGCAAACAAAACTGTATTTAGATCATTGATACTTCAAATTTGCATAAATAAATCTTAAGGAATATAACATAACTTGGCTTCTGAGAGCTTCAAAATGTAATGAATAAAATGCTAAAGTTGTTGATAAACAAGCAATTATTTTAATAATTAAATATGGTCATTTTAAATGAATTATTATGATCATTTAAAATTAATTATTTCAAATATGTTTATTTTAATGTATAATTCTATGGCTGGATGCAATAAGGAGTCAGAAAAAATACAAATAAAAATACAATTAATGTTGATGTTTTTAGCAAAATATAGTGATTTTTTTTTATTTTTTTTAATTAATAAATATATTTATTTTTAGGTAAGATAAACATAATAATACAAAGTATCTCTAGTCTGGATGATTTAGTTCTTGTCACCCTGTTGTCCTCCCGTCTCTTCCCCAAGGATGGCTCCATGAGCTGGGCAAACGCCTGGAGATGCCCTACGTCAACAACGCGGTCGGAGGCCCGTCGGTGCGCAGCTCGTACATCGCCGCGCTCCACTTCACCCTCAGCAGCCTGACCAGCGTCGGCTTTGGCAACGTGTGCGCCAACACGGACGCCGAGAACATCTTCTCCATCTGCACCATGCTCATCGGCGGTATGCCGGACGCCTCATATGGAATAACGCGATTGGGCAGGCACGCTGTTTATATCGTGGGAAAGCGGACGTGAAAAAAGGCTGTCCTCACTCAGGTCCGCATGGAGCTGGAGGGGGCGTGGCCTCCGGCTCCGGCTGAAAATCGGGAGATTTTCGGGAGAATATTTGTCCCGGGAGGTTTTCGGGAGAGGCGCTGAATTTCGGGAGTCTCCTGGAAAATTTGGGAGGGTTGGCAAGTATGGTGAACTTGCTCTATGTTAGCATTCTAACAGTTTTAACCAGCATTTTAGCTCAGTTTAATCATTTTTACTTCCAATTCATGGATTGTAATACTTGGCGCCATTTTGCTAGTGTGCTAACCTTTACTATGTTAGCATTCTAATGTTTAATGCTAGCATATTTTTATTGTTTTTATTTTTAAACCAAGAAAACATTGATTTACTTTTTGGTGACATGCTTTGTTTAGTTTTTGACTACCTCAGTTCCTGTTTTCAGCACCCCTGGGTTTGTGGTTTGGTTGCCATGGGTGCAGATTGGTTTCACCTGCCTCTGATTAGTGTTCGGCACGCTCACCTGCTGCCGGGCACTAATCAGAGAGCTACTTATTCCCACACACGGTCTGGTTTTCTTATTTGCTTCAAGCAACATTTACGTTTGGGATACATCCTTTGTAGAGATGTCCGATAAATGCTTTAAAATGCAATATTAGAAATTATCGGTATCGGTTTCAAAATTATCGGTATCGGTTTCAAAAAGTGAAATTTATGACTTTTTAAAACGCTGCTGTGTACACGGACGTAGGGAGAAGTACAGAGCGCCAATAAACCTGAAAGGCACCTACTCAGTGGCCTAGTGGTTAGAGTGCTCGCCCTGAGATCGGTAGGTTGTGAGTTCAAACCCCGACCTTTGTCATACCAAAGACTGTAAAAAATGGGACCCATTACCTCCCTGCTTGGCACTCATCATCAAGGGTTGGAATTGGGGGTTAAATCACCAAAAATGATTCCCGGGTGCGGCCACCGCTGCTGCTCACTGCTCCCCTCACCTCCCAGGGGGTGATAAAGGGTGATGGGTCAAATGCAGAGAAAATTTTGCCACACCTAGTGTGTGTGTGACAATCATTGGTACTATAACTTTAACTTTAACTTTTAGCGTGCCGGCCCAATCACATAATATCTACGGCTTTTCACACACACATAAGTAAATGCAAGGCATACTTGGTTAACAGCCATACAGGTCACACTGAGGGTGGCCGTATAAACAACTTTAACACTGTTACAAATATGCGCCACACTGTGAACCCACACCAAACAAGAATGACAAACACATTTCGGGAGAACATCCACACCGAAACACAACATAACACAACAGAACAAATACCCAGAACCCCTTGCAACACTAACTCTTCCGGGACGCTATAATATACACCCCCGCTAACCCCTACCTCCCCACCGCAACCCCACCCACCTCAACCTCCTCATGCTCTCTCAGGGAGAGCATGTCCCAAATTCCAAGCTGCTGTTTTGAGGCATGTTAAAAATGCACTTTGCTTCTTCAATAATAAATATGGCAGTGCCATGTTGGCATTTTTTCCCATAACTTGAGTTGATTTATTTTGGAAAACCGTGTTACATTGATTAATGCATCACAACAAAATTAGACATAATAATGTGTTAATTCCACGACTGTATATATCAATATCGGTTGATATCGGAATCGGTAATTAAGAGTTAAACAATATCGGAATATCGGATATCGGCAAAAAAGCCATTATCGGACATCTCTTATCCTTTGGAGTCTCGATTCCTGTGCTAAGTTTTGCCTTAGCTCCCCGTGCTATTGGCACGCTTGCTTTGTTTGTTTGTTCCTGCCTGATTTTTGAGAATAAATCACTGTCTTACCTGCACCTTGCCTCCGGAGTTCCTGCTGCATCTTGGGAGAACGACCCACACATAAACATACGACCCGAGCGTGACAGTAAGTACGCTAACGTGCTTTTATGTTAGCATAATATCATGCTAATCTTAGAACGCTAGCTTTTTTCCCACCTATTTTTGCATTTCCTTTTTAACCAAGGCACCAAGTCAGTCTTGAACCCCGGCCCGTAAACAGGGTTAAAGTTCACCCAAGTCGTATGGGCCAGATGTTCACAACACAGGTAGCTGGCCCATCAAAAATCCCTTGGGAATTTTCTAATTATTTACATTATCCATTTTTTTTGTTTTGTTTTTGTCCTGTTATCCTTTGTTTCAACGTGCTTTTAATAGGATAGCTGAGCTAGAGTGGACCTACAAGTAATATTATGTTTAGTGCCTCCATGGAAATGCCCCCCTCTACCTCAAAGAACTACTCACCTCCAAATCCTCCACACGACACCTCAGCCCCGGACAGGCTAACCTCCTCCAACCTCCGAAGACAAAGCTCCGCCGCTCCCAGTGTGTGGAACGCTCTCCCTGACCACCTGAGGGCACCACAGACTGTGGATGCTTTTAAAAAAGGCTTAAAAATCCTTTTTTTTTTTAAAAAGCCTTTTTTTTAGATTTTTGCATACTAGTTCTAGCTGTTTGACTGTTGTAGTTTTTATTTATTTATTTATTTATTTATTTTATCTTTTTATTTTATTTTTTTTAATACACTGTAGCACTTTGAGGTTGTTTACTCAAAGTAAAGTGTTTTTTACAACAACAAAAAAAATGTCATAGCTTCCATTTTTTTTTTTTTTTTTTACTTTATTCAAAGGGACATAAGAGCGTGTTCCAGACATGAAACCTCATGTTGAAAACATCAAAAGAGGTTGATTATAATAAGCCGAGCATTATTCTCGCAGAAATAAAATTGGGGAAGGAAGGGGGAAGTGGGGGATGAAAAGCTTTTATTCATCACCTAAAATGAGAAAATATTCCAAGTAGAGCTTAGCAACAGTCCCCGTTGCCATAGCGATGAGCCCAAGTTGCAGCTACATGTGTCTGCAGTCAGCATTTCTTAGGAAATAATTGTATGGATAGTTTTGCAACATCCACATGTACACCAATGATAAACATTCAAAGTTTTCTTAATTCTGGGATTAGTTTCACCTTTTGTCACCTGGCTATTTTCTTGAAATCCTTCTCCTCGCGAATACGAGCATTTTGGGCCTCACCCAACGTGTCTAATTGGGCACCATCTGCTTTAGTCTGTGAATGAAGTAGAATATAAGTGACCCACAACACACGCGCGCAAGCCCGTGACTTATGACACCAGCACACACACTAACATACACTTTTTTTTTTTGAGGTCATCAGTGCTTTTAAAGGCGCCAATTCTTATCCGGTCTTCTTCAAACCTCCCCAGCCGGTGAAGTGTTTTTTTGTGGCCCTACACCCGATTTTGTTTATGGCCCCGTATTCAATATTATAGGGTAGGGATTCTCAAACCGTAGTACGCAGGCTCCCTCTAGTGGTACGCCAAATAATCACTTTATTAAAGTACAGTGTTTTATGTTTCTATATTACAAACCCCGTTTCCATATGAGTTGGGAAATTGTGTTAGATGTTGAAATCCCTACATTTTTTGCAATTGCACTTTGAGAAAAGTTGTTCTTAAACTGTTTGACTATTTGCTCACGCAGTTGTGGACAAAGGGGTGTACCTCGCCACATCCTTTCTTGTGAAAGACTGAGCATTTTTTGGGAAGCGGTTTTTATACCCAATCATAGCACCCACCTGTTCCCAATTAGCCTGCACACCTGTGGGATGTTCCAAATAAGTGTTTGATGAGCATTCCTCAACTTTATCAGTATTTATTGCCACCTTTCCCAACTTCTTTGTCACGTGTTGCTGGCATCAAATTCTAAAGTTAATGATTATTTGCAAAAAAAAAAATGTTTATCAGTTTGATCATCAAATATGTTGTCTTTGTAGCATATTCAACTGAATATGGGTTGAAAATGATTTGCAAATCATTGTATTCTGTTTATATTTACATCTAACACCATTTCCCAACTCATATGGAAACGGGGTTTGTAAAACAGAGTGTTACAGTTCAAACTGCCTGTAATGTCACAGTGGCCAAAACTATTACACATTCTTGTTAAATAAAACCTTGGCCTTGTTTTTATTGAATACTTAGGCCTACTGCGCTACTGTATTTTCATGTTGTTGAATATGGTACTTAAAGAACTAAGTGTTTTTCTCAGGTGGTACTTGGTGGGGAAAAAATGACAACAAGTTTCACAGGGTTGGATTTTATAAGTCGCTAATGAAACGGAATATTCCAAAACTCCAAAAGTTGATGGTTATTGAAAATGTATATTTGACTTGAACACAATATACCAATTAACAAATTAACATTCTGTGTTAGTCGGGATTTGTTTCAAGCTACTTACATGAAACTAGGCCAGGGGTCGGCAACTCAAAACGTTGAAAGAGACATATTGGACCAAAAATACAAAAAGTAAATCTGTCTGAAGCTGCAAAAAATTAAAAGCCGTATACACTGTATAAGTCTTATAATGAAGGCAACACATGATGTAAGTGTCTATATTAGCTATAATAGCCTACTCTCAAAATGACTTTAAAAAATGTATATAAGTCTTATAATGAAGGCAACACATGACGTAAGTGTCTATATTAGCTATATTAGCCTACTATCAAAATGACTACGTGTCGCAAATCTTCATTGACAGAAATGTTGAAATTTCATATTAATTCCACACATTTTTACAACATTAGAAATCATTAGTAAATCAGAGGCTACTCAGAAGGTGAGATAACTCCTGGAAATGGCTGGCTTTTAATGGCCAAAGGTATAGATGTGTGTGTCCAAGTTTAAGGCTGTCTTCTTCTAATGGATTTATTACAATCTTTGGCAAGCTAGGTAATGTTTGCTGTGGTCTGGAACAACATGGCACACAAACAGCTATCAGAAATGCAGCCAATATTACATACAGATAATGTGTCATGAGACATGCAAAACTCAACTATATACGGAGGATAAAAGTAAAGGATATTAAATGAGCTCAAATATACCTACAAATGAGGCATAATGATCATACTTGCCAACCTTGAGACCTCAAAATTTGGGAGATTGGGGGTGGGTGGGGTGGGGGTGAGGTGTGTGGGGCCGGGTGGCGGGGTTAAGGGGGGAGGAGTATATTTATAGCTAGAATTCACTGAAATTCAAGTATTTCTTATATATATATATACATATATATATATATATATATATATATATATATATATATATATATATATATATATATATATATATATATATATATATATATATATATAAAATAAATACTTGACTTTCAGTGAATTCTAGCTATATATATATATATATATATATATATATATATATATATATATATATGTATATATATGTATTTTATTATATATATATCAATATAAATAAAATAAATACTAGAATTTCAGTGTTCATTTATTTACACATATACACACATAACACTCCTCTCTACTCATTGTTGTATTTGAACGTGCAATGCTTTGCAGCCAGTAGCACAGCTTTTGAAGGAGCATAGGTATGGGCAGTGTAATATTCTGGGTTGGAGTCAATAACCAGGCGAGGTGACAAAGTTACGTCTCTTTACTTCATACTTCAGAACCGACTCCCACACTTGCCGTCAGGGTGCGCAATACAACCTAAACCGTTGGCCAACCAAAAAGTAACCACAGAACATTATACGGTATAGTGTTCTGTGGTTACTTTTTGGTTGGTCAAGTGGACGTGACGACAGGCTGTCCTCACTCAGGTCCACACGGACCTGGAGGGGGCGTGCCTTAAGTCCGCTGGAAATCGGGAGGAATTCGGGAGAATGGTTGTCCCGGGAGATTTTCGGGAGAGGCACTGAAATTCGGGAGTCTCCGAATTGAGTGTGATAATGATGCAACACAGCTAGCCTAAATAGCATGTTAGCATCGATTAGCTTGCAGTCATGCACTGACCAAAGATGCCTGATTAGCACTCCAACAAGTCAATAACATCAACAAAACGCACCTTTGTGCATTCACGCACAGCATAAAACTTTTGGTGCACAAAATGAGACAAAGAAGTAGTGGAAGATTTTACATGTAAACAAACTGTTGTGTCACAGTCAACACTGTGGTGAGATCAAGAACCTCCGAAATGAGTACGACAAAACGATGTTCACCAAATATTCTTATCAGTCAAGCATACACACAAACATATTAAACAGTGGGCTTTCTATCAATTGGGAAGGTTTGTGTCATGTTTGTGCTCAAACAAAAAACATACTAAAACGAAAAAAATATTTCCCCCCCATCTTTTTCCATTTTCAATCTTTTTTTTTTTAAATGCTCCAGGGAGCTACTAGGGCGGCACTAAAGAGCCGCATGCGGCTCGAGAGCTGCGGGTTGCTGACCCCTGATCTAGTGGTACGCCAAATAATCAATTTTATTAAAGTACAGTGTTTTATTTTTCTGTATTAAAACAGAGTGTTACTGTTCAAACTGTCTGTAATGTTACAGTGGCCAAAACTATGACACATGTTGAATAAAACCTTGCTTTTAGTGAATACTTAGGCCTACTACCCTACTGTATTTTCATGTTGGTGAATATGGTGCATATATATATATATATATATATATATATATATATATATATATATATATATATATATATATATATATATATATATATATATATATAAATATATATATATAAAGGTGGAACAAACCATTTTGTATTCTTGATAGAGAGTGCTCTAGGTAGTATTAGACATTATGTCAGAATTTTTACTGACAGTTTGGTTATGTTTGGGTGTTTCTGTTTATTTCCTGTCAGCGCTCTTATTTTAGTTCCACTTCCTGCATGTCTCCCTGAGCTCTCATTTCCCTCACCTGTCCCTGATTGGCAGCCTTGCACACCTGGTTGCAGTTGCCAATCAGGCTTCTATTTATGCCTGCCTCACCCTGCTTGATGATTGCTGCCTGTTGCCTGGTTCCTGTTTTCCCTGCATGTGCACTTACTAGTTGCAATATTTCCTTTTTGACATTAAAGTCATGTTTTCCTGCGCTACGCCTGCCATCTCTGCATCTTGGGGTTCAAGACCAACTCCACCTGACACATTCTTAATTTGATACAAGCAACATTATAATGCAACTTTTAAGGCTATAATAATTGTATATTATTTATGACATTATTTTAGAAACTTACATATTCTCCCATAATTGCATCGCAACAAACTCAAGAAAATACAGCAACTCCCACTGCAATTTTTTGGGAACTTTTTTTTTTTTTTTTTTTTTTTAAAGTCAGCAAGATTTGTGGGGTCTGGTGATGTTAAAAAGGGTTTCTGCATTTTAGTTTAGTATGCAAATAAAGAATATTCTGCTAGATTTGCAAACAATTGTGTGCTGCTTGGGGTTAAGGCTCCAAAGCACACTTAAAACCTTTATAACAAATGTGTAAAAATCACAAGTTGATGCAATGTATTTTTTTTTAAATAAGCCCTACAACATTGTAACCTCTGATTCAACTTCAATAATAACAATACTAATAATAATAGATTGTATTTGTAAAAAGCACTTTACATTGAGTAAACAACCTCAAAGTGCTACAGTGTATTTAAAAAAAATAAATAATAAAAATAAATAAAAATAAAAATAAAAACCAGAACAGCCTAATAGCTAGAACTAGTATGCATATATCAACTTATAATTTTGTTAAAAAAGGTATAAACAATCACAAAAAAAGCCGGCAAAATCCTGGTGGAACTGATTTGTCATGAATATTAATACTGCATGCAAACTAGAATTTGATGAATTGCCCTTTTACTCTATCGCATGTTTCAGGTCAAGTGGGAGACCTTGTAAGAAATCTCAGAGGGGAATTTTGCGGTTGAAGAAGATCCCAGAATAGCTTTTCCACGATTGAATAAAGAGTCATATACAGTAACAAAGCCCTGAAGTGAGGATCTATAAATGTGGTAGGCTCCAAGTGTGCACACACATACACAAGTTGATCATATTACTGTAGATCCCACTAGGGTTGTACCGTATACCGGTATTAGTATAGTACCGCGATACTAATGAATCATATTCGGTACTATACCGCCTCTAAAAAGTACCGGTCCACCGCCCCCCGTCGTCGTCACGTTGTGTCATTGCTGGTTTACGAGTAGACGAGTGTGTTCGGCAGCGCACAATCACGGAGTACTTACAAGCAGACACAGTGTGTAGACAGAAAAGGGAGAACGGACGCATTTTGGCTTAAAAAGCCACACTCTGCAGTGTTTTAACTACTTCTAAATCACTAATCCTCGTCTCCATGGCGACAAATAAAGTAACTTTCTTACAAGTATCATCCCTGCAGGCGGGTAATAGCCAAACATGCTTCACTACACACCGTAGCTCACCGGCGTCACAATGTAAACAAACATTGGTGGATCAACACCTAACATCCACTGTAATGATACCAAGTACACGAACGTATCTAGTCAATACTACTATGATTACATCAATATTTTTTAGCATCACAAAATCTTTAATTTTTTATTTTTTTATTTATATTATGTTTATAAACTCAGGAAATATGTCCCTGGACACATGAGGACTTTTGAATATGACCAGTGTATGATCCTGTAACGACTTGGTATAGTATTGATACCTAAATTTGTGGTATCACCCAAAACTAATGTAAAGCATCCAACCAACGGAAGAATCAGTGATTAGTACATTTTAACAGAAGTGTAGATAGAACATTTTTAAAGAGAAAGTAACCAGTTATTAACCGTAAATGAACAAGCAGATTAATAATGCTTGTCCTTAATAATGTTGACAAAATAATAGAATGATAAATGACACAATATGTTACTGCATATGTCAGCAGCTAAATTAGGAGCTTTTGTTTGCTTACTTACTAATAAAAGACGAGTTTTCTTGTATGTTCACTATTTTATGTAAGGACAAACTTTCAATAAGAAACATATGTTTAATGTACCTTAAAGGGGAACATTATCACAATTTAAGAAGGGTTAAAACCATTAAAAATCAGTTCTCAGTGGCTTATTTTATTTTTCGAAGTTTTTTTCAAAATTTTACCCATCACGCAATATCCCTAAAAAAAGCTTCAAAGTGCCTGATTTTAACCATCGTTATATACACCCGTCCATTTCCCTGTGACGTCACATAGTGAAGCCAACTCAAACAAACATGGCGGAAAGAACAGCAAGCTATAGCGACATTAGCTCGGATTCAGACTCGGATTTCAGCGGCTTAAGCGATTCAACAGATTACACATGTATTGAAACGGATGGTTGTAGTGTGGAGGCAGGTAGCAAAAACGAAATTGAAGAAGAAACTGAAGCTATTGAGCCATATCGGTTTGAACCGTATGCAAGCGAAACCGACGAAAACGACACGACAGCCAGCGACACAGGAGAAAGCGAGGACGAATTTGACGATCGCCTTCTAACCAACGATTGGTATGTGTTTGTTTGGCATTAAAGGAAACTAACAACTATGAACTAGGTTTACAGCGTATGAAATACATTTGGCAACAACATGCACTTTGAGAGTACAGACAGCCCAATTTTCATCAATTAATATATTCTGTAGACATACCCTCATCCGTGCCCTTTTCCTGAAAGCTGATCTGTCCAGTTTTGGAGTTGATGTCAGCAGGCCAGGGAAGCTAGGGTCGATATTCTTCTCTTGATCATCTTCGGTGGCATAAGAGACGGTGTGAGCCAAGACATCCAGGGGGTTTAGCTCGCTCGTCTGCGGGAACAAACTTCCGCCATTGCTTGCCGTGCTACCGAGGTCCTTTGTCCCTGAATTGCTCACACACTCCGGCAGATTCAATGGGGGTCTGGCGGCAGATTTCTTTGACTTTATCGTTGGAAATGCATCTGCTTTGAGTGTCGCAGGATATCCACACATTCTTGCCATCTCTGTCGTAGCATAGCTTTCATCGGTAAAGTGTGCGGAACAAACGTCCAATTTCTTGCCACTTTCGTATCTTTGGGCCACTGGTGCAACTTGAATCCGTCCCTGTTCGTGTTGTTACACCCTCCGACAACACACCGACGAGGCATGATGTCTCCAAGGTACGGAAAACAGTCGAAAAAACGGAAAATAACAGAGCTGATTTGACTCGGTGTTTGAGAAAATGGCGGATTGCTTCCCGATGCGACGTCACGTTGTGAGGTCATCGTTCTGAGAGCGAATATTAGAAAGGCGTTTAATTCGCCAAAATTCACCCATTTAGAGTTCGGAAATCGGTTAAAAAAATATATGGTCTTTTTTCTGCAACATCAAGGTATATATTGACGCTTACATAGGTCTGGTGATAATGTTCCCCTTTAAGATTTTTTGTTAAAATAAAGCCGATAATGACATCATTTGTGGTCCCCTTTATTTAGAAAAGTATCAAAGTATCGAAATACATTACACTAAATCCCACATATACTGTATATTGTTCTTATTAGGGATGTCCGATAATGGCTTTTTGCCGATATCCCATATTCCGATATTGTCCAACTCTTTAATTACCGATACCGATATCAACCGATATATACAGTCGTGGAATTAACACATTATTATGCCTAATTTGGACAACCAGGTATGGTGAAGATAAGGTTGTTTTTTTTTAAATTAATAAAATAAAATAAGATAAATAAATTAAAAACATTTTCTTGAATAAAAAAGAAAGTAAGACAATACAAAAACAGTTACACAGAAACTACTAATTAATGAAAATGAGTAAAATTAACTGTTAAAGGTTAGTACTATTAGTGGACCAGCAGCACGCACAATCATGTGTGCTTACGGACTGTATCCCTTGCAGACTGTATTGATATATATTGATATATAATGTAGGAACCAGAATATTAAAAACAGAAAGAAACAACCCTTTTGTGTGAATGAGTGTAAATGGGGGAGGGAGGTTTTTTTGGGTTGGAGCACTATTTGTAAGTGTAAATTGTGTTTTTTATGTTGATTTAATGAAAAAACAACAAAAAAAAACAACTATACCAATAATTAAAAAAAAGATACCGATAGTTTCCGATATTACATTTTAACGCATTTATCGGCCGATAAAATCGGCAGGCCGATATTATTGGACATCCCTACCAAAAAGTATCGAAATACATTTTGGTACCGGTACCAAAATATTGGTATCGGGACAACACAAGTGGGATGTTAAAAAAAATCTTCTTGTGTGGACTTTTTGTATCTGCACTGTAATCCCCTAATTTCCTAGTTGTGAGATGAATAAAGTCTATCCAATCCTATCAAGTCAAATTACTCTGAGAACAATAGTAGGTATGAAAAACACTATCTTTAAATTGAAGTGGAGTGGCATTTGTTTATTTTGGTGAAAACTAATGGCTACAGTAGTTCAGAAGTTAAGCTCATGATGCGGTAAATTGATTGATGCAGACACTTTTGTTACTTGATGCTTTCTAATATGCTTCTGCCTTGGAGACTCTGTATCTGTAAGTCATTTGCATGATTTAATACTTGTTTATATCGACAAATGTGCTGTTTTACACCAGGTGTTCTTAACCTTTTTGACCTTTTGCCCACTTAAATATTAACACTCTATTAGTAATCCTACTCTTAATTTTAATCATATTCAATAATTATATCTAACCAACTGACAAAAAAAAAAAACGATACCAATAATAAAAAAAACGATACAGATAATTTCCGATATTACATTTTAACGCATTTATCGGCCGATAATATCGGCAGGCTGATATTATCGGATATCTCTAATTCTTATTATTCATTTTAAGAAAAGTTAGAATAGAATTTGCTGTAATGACTTTGCTACTATCACCACATTGCAATGCACGCTTCCACTGTTTGAAGTCTTACAACATTAGATGTGTATCAACATATCATATTGCATCCATTCAGCCAATGAGTTTGCTCACAGTAAATGTTCATATTTGCTCTATGAGCGCAAATATACTCAGTATTTGCACAAACTGTATTTTCTGGCGATCACTCGTTATCACTAAATGATCATTGCTTAGAATCACCATCAGAGTATAGACACAAAAGCACACTTGTTAAAGAGATTGCTACTTTTCAGTACCTCGTTATCATGAATTTGTTCCAAAAGCAGATGTGTTTTCGGGGCGGGGGGGGGGGGGGGGGGGGGGGGGGAATCGTTACAAGGGAATAGAACATAAAGGGTCTTTCGCATGCAGGCACAGTCCTAATGAATGACTTCCAAGAGTTCTGTGTTTGGCACGTGAGAGGTGACATTGTTAAACTGGCCAGATGCAAATGGATCACCCTTTCACTGCACGTGCTTGCCCAATTAGGACTTTCATTACATACTGCCATGGCAACACTGATCTTTTGCTCCTTCGACTGATGCTTTTGGTGTCAATGAGGTGCGACAGTTGCAAGTTTGCCCTCTTACATCCCAACAATTTGATTAGGAAACTCTGTAACATGCAAATTACCTTTTTTTTTAAAGAAGTAGTTGGAAACTCCAACCACTTCTGGAAGTGGCGTGCAGATCGAAATGCACAATTTTAAATGAGCTATTACCAAAACTATTATCATGCAAAAAAAAAGGTTTTATTTCATGCAAAATTGGCCCCTCTGATGAGCGATGTACCTAAAATTTACATCACAATATACAGTGCAGCCTAATACTAAAACGATATATATCACAATATATTATTTGGTATGTAAATGATAATAAAACCATTTCTAAATGGATTAGCCTGACTTGGCTGCTGACATATGCAGTAACATATTGCGTCATTTCCGTTGTATTACAAACCCCGTTTCCATATGAGTTGGGAAATTGTGTTAGATGTAAATATAAACGGAATACAATGATTTGCAAATCATTTTCAACCCATATTCAGTTGAATGCACTACAAAGACAAGATATTTGATGTTCAAACTCATGAACTTTTGTTTTTTTTTTTGCAAATAATAATTAACTTAGAATTTGGGAACTGAGGAGACACATTTTTTAAGCTTCTCAGGTGGAATTATTTCCCATTCTTGCTTGATGTACAGCTTACGTTGTTCAACAGTCCGGGGGTCTCCGTTGTGGTATTTTAGGCTTCATAATGCGCCACACATTTTCAATGGGAGACAGGTCTGGACTACAGGCAGGCCAGTCTAGTACCCGCACTCTTTTACTATGAAGCCACGTTGATGTAACACGTGGCTTGGCATTGTCTTGCTGAAATAAGCAGGGTCGTCCATGGTAACGTTGCTTGGATGGCAACATATGTTGCTCCAAAACCTGTATGTACCTTTCAGCATTAATGGCGCCTTCACAGATGTGTAAGTTACCCATGTCTTGGCCACTAATACACCCCCATAACATCACAGATGCTGGCTTTTCAACTTTGCGCTTATAACAATCTTGATGGTTCTTTTCCTCTTTGGTCCGGAGGACACGATGTCCACAGTTTCCAAAAACAATTTGAAATGTGGACTTGTCAGACCACAGAACACTTGTCCACTTTGTATCAGTCCATCTTAGATGAGCTCAGGCCCAGCGAAGCCGACGGCGTTTCTGGGTGTTGTTGATAAACGTTTTTTTGCCTTGCATAGGAGAGTTTTAACTTGCACTTACAGATGTAGCGACCAACTGTAGTTACTGACAGTGGGTTTCTGAAGTGTTCCTGAGCCCATGTGGTGATATCCTTTGCACACTGATGTCGCTTGTTGATGCAGTACACCAGTATTTATTGTCACCTTTCCCAACTTCTTTGTCACGTGTTGCTGGCATCAAATTCTAAAGTTAATGATTATTTGCAAAAAAAAAAATGTTAATCAGTTTGAACATCAAATATGTTGTCTTTGTAGCATATTCAACTGAATATGGGTTGAAAAGGATTTGCAAATCATGGTATTCCGTTTATATTTACATCTAACACAATTTCCCAACTCATATGGAAACAGGGTTTGAATTTTGTCAAAACACGCACCGGATTATAGGGCGCACCACCGACGAATGGTGTATTTTCGATTTTTTTTTTCATATATAAGGCGCACCGGATTATAGGGTGCATTAAAGGAGTCATATTATTATAAAATGTTTTCCAAATGGAAAACACTTCCTTGTGGTCTACATAACATGTAATGGTGATTCTTTTGTCAAAATGTTGCATATAAACACGCCCTTATTTCCCCAATATGCATATGTAAACACCCTTAATTCCTCAATTTGCATAGGTAAACGCCCTTAATTCCCCATATAAGGGCACTATTCCGGCGGAAAAGCCGAACATCAAACACACGGAGAAAACACAAACAGATTACAGAAGAGAAATTCGTATTATCCCGCGAGGGGAATACATAATGTCAAAACGTAAGTTGAAGAAAGGGGGACTGCTCTCGGTAGCCTAAAGCGTTCAAATAAATATTCGTCACTTCGGGCAAATAGGTCTACATTGTTTATTTTTAGTTTCAGCATTAGATACCTTTTTACCTGCACCCTGCCTCCCACTGTTTCCGACTTTGGCTACCGGCTGCCACCTACTGATATGGAAGAGTATAACACGGTTACTCTGCCGAGCTCTAGACAGCATCGACACTCAACAACAACACACCATTTGCAGACTATAATTACTGGTTTGCAAAAAATATTTTTAACCCAAATAGGTGAAATTAGATAATCTCCCACGGCACACCAGACTGTATCTCACCACGGCACAGTAGATTTTGTTCTTACCTACGAACAAATCCCAGCTAGGAAAACATTGGTGAATACAAAAACCTCCTTAAAAACTTCGTAAGTGGGCCTAAGAACAAAATTTGTTCTTCAGAACGGTTGCTGAATGGGGCCCGATATTAGGGTGATCAAATATTTCCTCAATGTTCTCTGTTTGGCACGCCGAAATGGGACTTTCATTAATTATGTCCACTTCGAGTCCTACTTTGCGAGCTTTTCTGCTAACATTTAGGTGAAAATTGGAGCTTTTTCTCCAAACGACCCAAAATGCACTTACCGCTTTTATCCAATAACTTTCATTTGCCACCAGGCATACTTTTAAACGCATCTTTGTGTTCAAGGATCTGCAGTCATTCGTCACGTGCACGTGCCGGAGCTTTTCTTACGTGACACAGTCTGTGCCTGTCGTTTAGTGACTCCCCCCTTGTGATGTGAGCCACCGAAGCTCAAGTCCCTGCAAAAAAACACACACACACGATGTAAATGTGTACGTTGTGCGTCCACATTCTCAGCGTTCACGTGCACCAAACTCGGAGTGTTTTTGATTGAGGCTGATTTTATGAGTTCAGTAGTATTAGTATGTTAGTGAGATGGGCGATCTCACGTGTCGGGGGATAAAGAGGGCAGTGCAACGTAATACCCTTACCCTAATTTTTAGATTAATGCACATGAACATTTTGTTGTTGTCGGTCTCTTCCTCGCAAGACATTCGCGCAATCAACTCGGGAGCCTGGCAGTAATGATGTGATTATAATGATGTTGACTAACTGTAAAGGAGGGTTTCTTACAGTAATGAGAGGAGATGATGCGTAGTCAATGCTTCCTCACAAACTCTGGCACGATTGCTCCGATATGCCATTTGTTTTGGTGACGTGTGCATCCTATCAAATGAAAGGCCGAAAAAGAAACACGTTTTCCTGAGCAAACTTCACCTGCAAAGTCTGCTGCGGTCAGGACGCAAGAAAATAGGAAGATACTGAAGTGAATTAATTAACTTATGTTCTACATACAGTCGCATGTCATAGCTATCTTGAGTTTCCAATAATTTCTGCAACTCCTATTTTTTTGTGATAGAGTGATTGGAGCACATACTTGTTGGTCACAAAAAATATTCATGAAGTTTGGTTCTTTTATGAATTTATTATGGGTCTACTGAAAATGTGAGCAAATCTGCTGGGTCAAAAGTATACAAACAGCAATGTTAATATTTGGTTACATGTCCCTTGGCAAGTTTCACTGCAATAAGGCGCTTTTGGCAGCCATCCACAAGCTTCTGGCAAGCTTCTGGTTGAATTTTTGACCACTCCTCTTGACAAAATTGGTGCAGTTCAACTAAATGTGTTGGTTTTCTGACATGGACTTGTTTCTTCAGCATTGTCCACACGTTTAAAGGCCTACTGAAACCCACTACTACCGACCACGCAGTCTGATAGTTTATACATCAATGATGAAATCTTAACATTGCAACACATGCCAATACGGCCGGGTTAGCTTACTAAAGTGAAATTTAAAATTTTGCGCAAAACATCCTGCTGAAAACGTCTCAGTATGATGACGGATTGTAGAGGACATTTTGGGACAGCATGGTGGCCAGCTATTAAGTCGTCTGTTTTCCACAGTACTCTGGACATCTGTGTTGGTGAATCTTTTGCAATTTGTTCAATGAACAATGGAGACAGCAAAGAAGAAAGCTGTAGGTGGGAAGCGGTGTATTGCGGCAGGTGTTGTGCCGGATAACGCACCCCCGCCGTAGAATGCACCCCCTGACTGGTGTGCCGGATAACACAGCCGGTGTTTCATTGTTTACATTCCCGGAAGATGACAGTCAAGCTTTACCATTGGCCTGTGGAGAACTGGGACAACAGAGACTCTTACCAGGAGGACTTTGAGTTGGATGCGCAGACACGGTACCGTGAGTACGCATGCAGCTGCGGCTTCCAAACATTTGATCGCTTGCCCGTACGTGCGTGCCTCTATGTGCATGTCACGTACGTAACTTTGGGGACTTTGGGGAAATATATGTGCTGTATGAACTTTGGGGAGGTGAACGGTACTTTGGGCTGTGGGATTGAGTGTGTTGTGCAGGTGTTTGAGTTGTATTGGCGGGTTATATGGACGGGAGGGGGGAGGTGTTTGTTATGCGGGATTAATTTGTGGCATATTAAATATAAGCCTGGTTGTGTTGTGGCTAATAGAATATATATATGTCTTGTGTTTATTTACTGTTTTAGTCATTCCCAGCTGAATATCAGGTCCCACCCTCCTCTCACAGCATCTTCCCTATCTGAATCGCTCCCACTGCCCTCTAGTCCTTCACTCTCACTTTCCTCATCCACAAATCTTTCATCCTCGCTCAAATTAATGGGGAAACCGTCGCTTTCTCGGTCCGAATCGCTCTCGCTGCTGGTGGCCATGATTGTAAACAATGTGCAGATGTGAGGAGCTCCACAACCTGTGACGTCACGCTACTCGTCTGCTACTTCCGGTACAGGCAAGGCTTTTTTTTTAGCGACCAAAAGTTGCGAACTTTATCGTCGATGTTCTCTACTAAATCCTTTCAGCAAAAATATGGCAATATCGCGAAATGATCAAGTATGACACATAGATAGGACCTGCTATCCCCGTTTAAATAAGAAAATCGCATTTCAGTAGGCCTCTCAGTTAGAGCACGTAAATACAAACGTTTGTAGATAAGTCCCCTTAGTTGTACCCTGACTGATTTATGGACAATAAATCAGTCTTACCTGCACATTGCCTCCGGAGTTTCTGTCTGCATCTCGGGAGAACGATCCACACAGTAAAATGCGACCCCGACAAAGAGTCTTCTTCACTGGGACGGCAATGCTAATTAGGCCCTCACTAGTGTCTCCCTCTGTGTGTTTGTAGTAGGGTTGTACGGTATACCGGTATTAGTATCGTATTCGGTACTATACCGCCTCTGAAAAGTACCGGTCCACCCCCCCGCGCCCCCGTCGTCACTTCTTGTCATTGCTGGTTTACGAGCAGACGAGCATGTTCGGCAGCGCACAATCACGGAGTACTTACAAGCAGACACAGTGTGTAGACAGAAAAGGGAGAACGGACGCATTTTGGCTTAAAAACTAACGATAAAGGTGAAGTTATAAAACTGAAACACACTCAGGAAGAGGTGCTTTAAGCGGCAAACGTCCATTCGCAGTCGGCAGTGTTTTCGCTACTTCTAAATCACTAATCCTCATCTCCATGGCGACAAATAAAGTAACTTTCTTACAAGTATCATCCCTGCAGGACGAGGAATAGCTAAACATGCTTTACTACACACCGTAGCGTCAAAATGTAAACAAACGCCATTGGTGGATCTACACCTAACATCCACTGTAATGATACCAAGTACAGTAGCGTATCTAGTCGATACTACTATGATTACATCGATATTTTTTGGCATCACAACATCTTCTTTCGTTTTTTTTAAATGTATATTATGTTTATAAACTCAGTAAAAATGTCCCTGGACACATGAGGACTTTGAATATGACCAATGTATGATCCTGTAACGACTTGGTATCGGATTGAAACCCAAATTTGTGGTATCATCCAAAACTAATGTAAAGCATCCAAAAAACAGAAGAATAAGTGATTATTACATTTTAACAGAAGTGTTGGTAGAACATGTTTAAAGAGAAAGTAAGCAGATATTAACAGTAAATGAACAAGTAGATTAATATTCATTTTCTACCACTATATCCATCCATCCATTTTTTACCGCTTGTCCCTTTCGGGGTCGCCTATCTCACTATTTTGACAAAATAATAGAATGATAAATGACACAATATGTTACTGCATATGTCAGCAGACTAAATTAGGAGCCTTTGTTTGTTTGCTAGGGAGGTGTTTTGGGCACGTCCGACCGGTAGGAGGCCACGGGGAAGACCCAGGACACGTTGGGAAGACTATGTCTCCCGGCTGGCCTGGGAACGCCTCAGGATCCTTGGGAGGAGCTGGACGAAGTGGCTGGGCAGAGGGAAGTCTGGGCTTCCCTGCTTAGGCTGCTGCCCCCGCGACCCGACCTCGGATAGGCGGAGGAAAATGGATGGATGGATGGATGGATGTTTGCTTACTTACTACTAAAAGACAAGTTGTCTTGTATGTTCACTATTTTATTTAAGAACACACTTGGAACAAGAAACATATGTTTAATGTACCCTAAGATTTTTTGTTAAAATAAAGCCAAAAATGCAATTTTTGTGCTCCCCTTTATTTAGAAAAGTATCTAGGTTCCAAAAAGTATCGAAAAAATGTTGGTAACGGTACCAACATATTGGTATCGGGACAACACTATTTTGCACGTAGTTGCAACCTGCTGACTGACAATGCTCTTCAACTTTAAATCTCCTAATTTGCAGGAAGTCAGTCTATTTCAAACTCCCTCGTCCACAAAAAGCAAAATGAGAAGGTGGACAAAAGGCCGCCACTCTCGGTGTCATTGCGACCCACTTTATCAGGACCAATGCCTCGGAGAAAGTCATCGCCCATCACCAAAATATGCTCATCATGCCCTGTGGCAGGTCCACATTTTCAAGTCTTGCTTTTTTCTCCGGGTGCTACCTCACGTGGACGTGGAACTGTGGCAAATGTTCATGGAAGGATAATTAGTGGACAGCAGATAGCATTACACCTGTACTGATTTATTTTGTATTATCAGATTAGGGTTGTACGGTTTACCCGTATTAGTATAGTTCCGCGATACTAATGAATCATATTCGGTACTATACCGCCTCTGAAAAATACCGGTCCGCCACCCCCTGCCCCCAGGTCGTCGTCACGTCATGTCATTGCTGGTTTACGAGCAGACGAGCATGTTCGGCAGCGCACAATCACGGAGTACTTACAAGCAGACACAGTGTGTAGACAGAAAAGGGAGAACGGATGCATTTTGGCTTAAAAACTAACGATAAAGGTGAAGTTTTAACACTGAAAAGCCTTCGGGAAGAGGTGCTTTAAGACCAGCCCCAGTCGACAGTGTTTTAGCTACTTCTAAATCACTAATCCTCGTCTCCATGGCGACAAATAAAGTATGTTTTTTACAAGTATCATCCCTGCAGGACGAGGAATAGCTAAACATGCTTCACTACACACCGTAGCTCACCGGCGTCAAAATGTAAACAATCGCCATTGGTGGATCTACACCTGACATCCACTGTAATGATACCAAGTACAGGAGCGTATCGAGTCGATACTACTTTGATCACGTGTATTTTTTGGCATCACAACATCTTATTTAGTTTTTTAAAATGTATATTATGTTTATAAACTCAGGAAATATGTCCCTGGACACATGAGGACTTTGAATATGACCAATGTATGATCCTGTAACGACTTGGTATCGGATTGATACCCAAATTTGTGGTATCATCCAAAACGAATGTAAAGTATCAAACAACAGAAGAATAAGTGATTACTAAATTTTAATAGAAGTGTAGATAGAACATGTTAAAAGAGAAAGTAAGCAGATATTAACAGTAAATGAACAAGTAGATTAAAGGCCTACTGAAACCCACTACTACCGACCACGCAGTCTGATAGTTCATATATCAATGATGAAATCTTAACATTGCAACACATGCAATACGGCCAGGTTAGACTACTAAAGTGTAATTTTAAATTTTGCGCGAAATATCCTGCTGAAAATGTCTCGGTATGATGACATCAGCGCGTGACGTCACGGATTGTAGAGGACATTTTGGGACAGCATGGTGGCCAGCTATTAAGTGGTCTGTTTTCATCACAAAATTCCACAGTATTCTGGACATCTGTGTTGGTGAATCTTTTGCAATTTGTTCAATGAACAATGGAGACAGCAAAGAAGAAAGCTGTAGGTGGGAAGCGGTGTATTGCGGCAGGTGTTGTGCCGGATAACGCACCCCCGCCGTAGAATGCACCCCCTGACTGGTGTGCCGGATAACACAGCCGGTGTTTCATTGTTTACATTCCCGGAAGATGACAGTCAAGCTTTACCATTGGCCTGTGGAGAACTGGGACAACAGAGACTCTTACCAGGAGGACTTTGAGTTGGATGCGCAGACGCGGTACCGTGAGTACGCATGTCGCTGCGGCTTCCAAACATTTGATCACTTGCCCGTACGTGTGTGCCGCTATGTGCATGTCACGTACGTAACTTTGGGGACTTTGGGGAAAAATATGTGCTGTATGAACTTTGGGGAGGTGAACGGTACTTTGGGCTGTGGGATTGAGTGTGTTGTGCAGGTGTTTGAGTTGTATTGGCGGGTTATATGGACGGGAGGGGGGAGGTGTTTGTTATGCGGGATTAATTTGTGGCATATTAAATATAAGTCTGGTTGTGTTGTGGCTAATAGAGTATATATATGTCTTGTGTTTATTTACTGTTTTAGTCATTCCCAGCTGAATATCAGGTCCCACCCTCCTCTCACAGCATCTTCCCTATCTGAATCGCTCCCACTGCCCTCTAGTCCTTCACTCTCACTTTCCTCATCCACAAATCTTTCATCCTCGCTCAAATTAATGGGGAAATTGTCGCTTTCTCGGTCCGAATCGCTCTCGCTGCTGGTGGCCATGATTGTAAACAATGTGCAGATGTGAGGAGCTCCACAACCTATGACGTCACGCGCATATCTTCTACTACTTCCGGTACAGGCAAGGCTTTTTTATCAGCGACCAAAAGATACGAACTTAATCGTCGATGTTCTCTACTAAATCCTTTCAGCAAAAATATGGCAATATCGCGAAATGATCAAGTATGACACATAGAATGGACCTGCTATCCCCGTTTAAATAAGAAAATCGCATTTCAGTAGGCCCTTAATAATTCATTTTCTACCACTATAGTTTTGACAAAATAATAGAATGGAAAATGACACAATAAGTTACTGCATATGTCAGCAGACTAAAATAGAAGCCTTTGTTTGTTTACTTACTACTAAAAGACAAGTTGTCTAGTATGTTCACTATTTAAGGACACGCTTGCAAAAAGAAACATATGTTTCATGTACCGTACGATTTTTGGTTAAAATAAAGTCAATAATGCAATTCTGCGTGGTCCCCTATATTTAGAATAGTACCGAAAAGTATCAAAATAATTTTGGTACCAGTACCAAAATGTTGTTATCGGGACAACACTACGTCAGATTGTGATTTGTCCGTTCTTGCTTCCTCCTCATTCTAAGCCAGTGGTTCTTAACCTTGTTGGAGGTACCGAACCCCACCAGTTTCATATGCGCATTCACCGAACCCTTCTTTAGTGAAAAATAAAATGTTGTTTTTTTTCAAATTCAAGACAAAGTTATATGTTTTTGGTAACACTTTAGTATGGGGAACATATTCTAAGTAACCAAGACTTCATTTAGAGTTATTTGTTTAGGGACCCCGATTTAAACAAGTTGAAAAACTTATTCGGGTGTTACCATTTAGTGGTCATTTGTACAAAATATGTACTGTGCTGTGCAATCTACTAATAAAGTTTCAATCACTCAATCAAAAAAAGGGCCAGGATTAGAGGGTTAGGGTTATAATAAGGCCATGCAGAATAAGGCATTAATAAGTACTTAATAATGACTAGTTAAGAGCCAATATGTTACTAATTTGCATGTTAATAAGCAACTATTTAATGGTGAATATGTTCCCCATACTAAAGTGTTACCATGTTTTTTTACTGGTGCACAAAATGAACCGTGCATGAACATCACCTTGTTCAAAGAACAAAACCAACACAGTGCTTAAACTCACAACAAATTACACACCTGCAAATCAGTCAGCTGTTTCCGTATCCGTAATACGCCGATAGGGAGAAGTTTTTATTTACACGATGAGTCGGGTGTGTTTTGACCTTCGCCGAACCCCTGAGCCCGACTCACCGAACCCCTAGGGCTCGATCGAACCCAGGTTAAGAACCACCGTTCTAAGCCAGGGGTAGGCAACCTTTACCAGTCAAAGAGCCATTTTGACCAGTTTCACAAATTACAGAAAAAAATGGGAGCCACAAAAAAGTTTTTTCTTTGCTTTGTGCTATGTATAAACCAGGGATCTCAGATATGCTGCCGACACCTTTATTTGGACCTTGACAGCTGGTGGCATGCGTGCCGTGATGGTACAGAATATAGCACCCACTGATCAGCCACACGGTGTATAGTACTTCCGCTTGCTCACGTAGGTGACAGCAAGGCATACTTGGTCAACAACCACACAGGTTACACTGACGGTGGCGGTATAAAAAAAACTTTAACACTCTTACTAATAATGCGCCACACTGTGAACCCACACCAAACAAGAATGACAAACACATTTTGGGAGAACATCTGCACCGTAACACAACATAAACACAACAGGACAAATACCCAGAATCCCATGCAGCCCTAACTCTGCCGGGATACATTATACACCCCCGCCACCAAACCCCGCCTACCTCAACCGACGCACAGAGAGAGAGGTAGGGGGCGGGGGTTGATGTGTGAGGGAGCAGGGTTGGGGTGGGGGCGGGGTTTGGTGGTAGCAGGGGTGTATAATGTAGCCCGGAAGAGTCAGGGCTGCATGGGATTCTGGGTGTTTGTTCTGTTGTGTTTATGTTGTGTTAAGGTGCAGATGTTCTCCCGAAATGTGTTTGTCATTCTTGTTTGGTTTTGGTTCAAAGTGTGGCGCATTATTAGTAAGAGTGTTAAAGTTGTTTTATATGGCCACCGTCAGTGTAACCTGTGTGGTTGTTGACCAAGTATGCCTTGCTGTCACGTACGTGTGCAAGCAGAAAATGTATATTGTATAACAAATGTTGGGTTGGCACGCTGTTAATACAGGTTGTAGAGGGCGCCAAATGTTGTACCATCATGGCACGCCCTTATTATAGCTGTAAGGGTGAAAATCGGTGAATATTAATCCCGGGAGTTTTCTGCGAGAGGCACTGAAATCCGGAAGTCTCACGGGAAAATTGGGGAGTTCAGCAAGTAAGCTGCTGAGCCGCATCAGAGTGATCAAAGAGCCGCATGCGGCTCCGGAGCCGCGGGTTGCCGACCCCTGTTCTAAGCCAACACGTGATACAACAAAAGTTACACCAGGGAAGTTTTATTTAGCATCCTCAGGGCCTCTAATGTGATCAAAGTACTCAATTACAATATGTCAGGCCAGTCAATGAGTCGGCAGCACAAGCCCTAGTCATGTGAGGCTCTTTGTACCAAGGTCATTACCGAGTTGAAGCTTTCAAAGCAATTGGCAGTAGATCTCATTAGGCATTATATGACAATAAGCAGACATATCAGGGAAGTGTTTGCACACAATAGCCATGGAGCAGAAACGGTGAGTCAGTGACTTAATGCCAGCATTTCTCTATCTGAGTGCGCATCTCAGCATGCGCCGAGCACGTGTTCTCGTTTGGAATCCAAACAACAGGATGGACGTCAGCGGCCGGCTACAACGTCGCTTTCATGTGCTCAAGCAATGTCTTTCATCCGGCCTCGTGATCTTCCACCTGACTACCATTCTCTAAGCGCCACTGCTATGATGAAGGGCAGTTATTTTTTAATTTTGGCTCAAGAAATGATGTGTTTTTAGTCACCTCACGGGAAAAAATTGGAATTTTCTACCACGGGAAGGCTGATGTTAAATCTTTTAATTTGTAAGATTAAATATGTTTCTAATTGACTATTTGGAGCACCCAACCAACCTGCTAACATTCCCTTTCAAAGTGTATTCTGACATGAAGCAATCGCAACTGGACTGTTCAGATTCCGGTTGCGCGATATAGACGCTATTGAATAGAAATTATAGCAATTTGGCCGACGGCGGAGATATTAAGAGGTGATAATGCATGTTGACACATTCTAGTTGTAGTTATGTCCCGCAAAATTAACAGCGACTCACGAACAAAGGCATACTCAACGCAACATAGCTTACATCAGGAGTCACCAACCTTTTTGAAACCAAGAGGTACTGATTAATGCGAAGGGCTACCAGTTTGATACACACTTAAATAAATTGCCAGAAATAGCCAATTTGCTCAATTTACCTTAAAGGGGAACATTATCACCAGACCTATGTAAGCGTCAATATATACCTTGATGTTGCAGAAAAAAGACCATATATTTTTTTAACCGATTTCCGAACTCTAAATGGGTGAATTTTGGCGAATTAAACGCCTTTCTAATATTCGCTCTCGGAGCGATGACGTCACAACGTGGCGTCACATCGGGAAGCAATCCGCCATTTCCTCAAACACCGAGTCAAATCAGCTCTGTTATTTTCCGTTTTTTTTGACTGTTTCCGTACCTTGGAGACATCATGCCTCGTCGGTGTGTTGTCGGAGGGTGTAACAACACGAACAGGGACGGGTTCAAGTTGCACCAGTGGCCCAAAGATGCGAAAGTGGCAAGAAATCGGACGTTTGTTTTGCACACTTTACCGACGAAAGCTATGCAACGACAGAGATGGCAAGAATGTGTGGATATTCTGCGACACTCAAAGCAGATGCATTTCCAACGATAAAGTCAAAGAAATCTGCCACCAGACCCCCATTGAATCTGCCGGAGTGTGTGAGCAATTCAGGGACAAAGGACCTCGGTAGCACGGCAAGCAATGGCGGCAGTTTGTTCCCGCAGACGAGCGAGCTAAACCCCCTATTGACCCTAGTTTCCCTGGCCTGCTGACATCAACTCCAAAACTGGACAGATCAGCTTTCAGGAAAAGAGCACGGATGAGGGTATGTCTACAGAATATATTAATTGATGAAAATTGGGCTGTCTGCACTCTCAAAGTGCATGTTGTTGCCAAATGTATTTCATATGCTGTAAACCTAGTTCATAGTTGTTAGTTTCCTTTAATGCCAAACAAACACATACCAATCGTTGGTTAGAAGGCGATCGCCGAATTTGTCCTCGTTTTCTCCCGTGTTGCTGGCTGTCGTGTCGTTTTCGTCGGTTTCGCTTGCATACGGTTCAAACCGATATGGCTCAATAGCTTCAGTTTCTTCTTCAACTTCGTTTTCGCTACCTGCCTCCACACTACAACCATCCGTTTCAATACATTCGTAATCTGTTGAATCGCTTAAGCCGCTGAAATCCAAGTCTGAATCCGAGCTAATGTCGCTATAGCTTGCTGTTCTTTCCGCCATGTTTGTTTGTGTTGGCTTCACTATGTGACGTCACAGGAAAATGGACGGGTGTTTATAACGATGGTTAAAATCAGGCACTTTGAAGCTTTTTTTAGGGATATTGCGTGATGGGTAAAAGTTTGAAAAAAACTTCGAAAAATATAATAAGCCACTGGGAAATGATTTTTAATGGTTTTAACCATTCTGAAATTGTGATAATGTTCCCCTTTAACTCTATGTTATTATTAATAATTAATTATATTTATCTTTGTGGAAACACTGATCATCTTAATGATTTCTCACAATAAATATATGTAGAAACAGATAAATATCAATACGCAACACTTTATTTTTATATTTTCTCTAAGTGCACATTTTTCAAATTGAACATTTTCAAATGATCACTTCTAAGACAGTCTTGTGAAATCACAATATCTAATTTTAACTAGCGAGCCACTTACATATTTTAACAAATTGGACCAAGCTATATTTCTAACAAAGACAAATCATTATTTCTTCTAGATTTTCCAGAACAAAAATTTTAAAAGAAATTCAAAAGACTTTGAAATAAGATTTAAATTTGATTCTACAGATGTTCTAGATTTGCCAGAATATTTTTTTTTAATCATAATAAGTTTGAAGAAATATTTCACAAATATTCTTCTTCGAAAAAAGAGAAGCTAAAATGAAGAATTAAATTAAAATGTAGTTATTATTCTTTACAATAAAAAAAAATACATTTCCTTGAACATTGATTTAAATTGTCAGGAAAGAAGAGGAAGGAATTTAAAAGGTAAAAAGGTATATGTGTTTAAAAATCCTAAAATCATTTTTAAGGTTGTATTTTTTCTCTAAAATTGTCTTTCTGAAAGTTATAAGAAGCAAAGTAAAAACATTAATTAATTTATTTAAATAAGTGAAGACCAAGTCTTTAAAATATTTTCTTGGATTTTCAATTTCTATTTGAGTTTTGTCTCTCTTAGAATTAAAAATGTCAAGCAAAGCGAGACCAGCTTGCTAGTAAATAAATACAATTTAAAAAAATAGAGGCAGCTCACTGGTAAGTGCTGCTATTTGAGCTATTTTTAGAACAGGCCAGCGGGCTACTCATCTGGTCCTTACGGGCGACCTGGTGCCCGCGGGCACCGCGTTGGTGACCCCTGGCTTACATACATGTAAGCTACATGTACATGTACATATACATTCACTGTACAAACATACATATACACATACTGTACATTAGAGATGTCTGATAATGGCTTTTTTGCCAATATCTGATATTACGATATTGTCCAACTCTTAATTACCGATACCGATATCAACCGATACCGATATATACAGTCGTGGAATTAACACATTATTATGCCTAATTTTAATGTGATGTCCCGCTGGATGAATTAAACAATGTAACAAGGTTTTGCTAAATAAATCAACTCAAGTTATGGAAAAAAATGCCAACATGGCACTGCCATATTTATTATTGAAGTCACAAAGTGCATTATTTTTTTTAACATGCCTCAAAACAGTAGCTTGGAATTTGGGATATGCTCTTCCTGAGAGAGCATGAGGAGGTTGGGTTAGGGGGGGTGTATATTGTAGCGTCCCGGAGGAGTTAGTGCTGCAAGGGGTTCTGGGTATTTGTTCTGTTGTGTTTATGTTGTGTTATGGTGCGGATGTTCTCCCAAAATGTGTTTGTCATTCTTGTTTGGTGTGGGTTCACAGTGTGGCGCATATTTGTAACAGTGTTTAAGTTGTTTATACGGCCACCCTCAGTGTGACCTGTATGGCTGTTGACCAAGTATGCATTGCATTCACTTATGTGTGCGTGAAAAGCCGTAGATATTATGTGATTGGGCCGGCACGCTAAAGCAGGGCCTTTAAGGTTTATTGGCGCTCTGTACTTCTCCCTACATCCGTGTACACAGTGGCGTTTTAAAAAGTCCTACATTTTACTTTTTGAAACCGATACCGATAATTTTGAAACCGATACCGATATTACATTTTAAAGCATTTATCGGCTGATAATATCGGCAGTCCGATATTATCGGACATCTCTACTGTGCATATACATTCACTGTACAAACACACATATATACATACATGTACATATACATTCACTGTACAAACAGTATTAGTAAGTAAACTCTTAATAGTTTTTATTTTTTAAAAATACGACCGGGAATGATGTAATAGGTTATAGCATGCGTAGAAGACATGTGAGAAATAATCGATATTATGCCAGGCGAATCAATTTTGCGGATCGAATATTTTACCCAGCCCGAGTGGTCGCCAAAATATGAGGCAAAAACGAAAAATGTGAATCAGCTCAGCTTGTAAACGGCAACTTTTAAAACAGTCTTGGTTTAGCACAGGGGTGTCAAAAGGACGGCCCGCGAACAGGCTTTATCCGGCCCGCGGGATGAGTTTGCTAAGTATAAAAATTAGTTGAAATTTTTGAATGAAAGAAACTGCTGTTTTAAATGTGTCCACTAGATGTCACAATAGCAATTATTTGTATCTTTGTAGATGATGCTACATATGTGAAAAAAAATGTTGGTTCACCAGTAGAGGAAAATGAGCAAACTACATAAATAACATCCTGTAATTTGATTTTGATATTATATTTTATCTTGAGATATTGAACATTAACACAAATGAGTTGACTTATGAACATTATCACATCATTTCAGAAAGTATAAATAACGACAAATAAAGATAGAATACTATTACCGCAACATGTAAGTGTAAAAAAAAACAAACACCGACATTATGATTTGTACATTTTTAGAATGTCCTTGTTCTATTTGTAAACAAAGAACAATCTGAAGTTGTCTTTATTTTTAAGTTATCGTGTCGTGATTTTACCTGTCCGGCCCACTTGGGAGTAGATTCTTCTCCATGTGGCCCCCGATCTAAAATGAGTTTGACACCCCTGCTCTACAATAAGTCAGGGGTTCTTAACCTTTTTGACCTCGGGACCCAACTTTTCTACAACAGAGGGGCCCGAGGCCCTCTAAAATATTAATATAGAATTAGTAATTTCACTCTTGATTTTTTGATCATATTCAATAATAAGATCTAACCTACTTGCAGTTTAACAGGATACACCTTGTCAAATGATATGAAACCATGTGTTAATCACAAAAATGACTATCAAGGCTTAGGTCAGACTGATTACAAAAATAAACACTGATGAAATATACTGCAAAAGAAGGGACTGATAAAAACGGATTAAAAAAATACATTTACCTATAACTACCTAACTAAATTAATGATAAATAATATTAATAATGTTAACTTATGTTTTTTAAATAAACTATAGTGGGTGCCCAACAGGGCAGCACGGTGACAGAGGGGTTAGTGCATCTGCCTCACAATACGAAGGTCCTGAGTAGTCTTGGGTTCAATCCCGGGCTCGGGCTCTTTCTGTGTGGAGTTTGCATGTTCTCCCCGTGACTGCGTGGGTTCCCTCCGGGTATTCCGGCTTCCTCCCACCTCCAAAGACATGCACCTGGCCCTAGTGTGTGGATGTGAGTGTGAATGTTGTCTGTCTATCTGTGTTGGCCCTGTGATGAGGTGGCGACTTGTCCAGGGTGTACCCCGCCTTCTGCCCGATTGTAGCTGAGATAGGCTCCAGCGCCCCCCGCGACCCCAAAGGGAAAAAGCGGTAAAAAATGGATGGATGGAAGGATGGGTGCCCAACAATGACACCCCTGGTTTAGTTCTCTTTGGAAAAAAAAAAATGGTAAAATGCATTGTGAATTCCCTCATTTTTGTAGTATTTATATTTAGTACCACTCCTCTCTGAGTACTGCAAAACAGTATGCCAACAAAATTAGCAGTTATTCTCAGAATCTGCTGTATCCCTCCATGTACTTGCTATGGTGAGCACCAGTTTGTTTCAGTAAACACAATTGTATAGCATGCACAGCTGGTATACTTGCCAACCTTGAGACCTCTGATTTCGGGAGGGGGGGGGGGGGGTGGTTAAGAGGTGTCGGAGGCAGATATTTACATATATCCGTATTTAAGTGTTACTTCTTTATTTTCATAATCATATTACAAAATAGCTAGTGTTTTTCTTCCAATTGTGGTCTTTTGGTCTTCCGCCCGATTGTAGCTGAGATAGGCTCCAGCGCACCCCGCGACCCCAAAGGGAATAAGCGGTAGAAAATGGATGGATGGATGGTTGTCTGCAAATACTGTGTGCTAACCTTGACTATGGAATGTAAGGAGGAGAGATACTCCTTCTTTTATCTCTTCTTGTGTCCAGGTGCGAAGGACAATGGGCATGTGTTTGGGCTGGAAAGACAAGACAGCAAGGGTGGGAGGGAGAGAGACTTTATAGAATAGAAGGTTTCCATATTTTAGATCAGACCATCTTAGCTGCGCGATTGAATGTTCTATGCTGGACTGGTTTATATTTACAAAGCTTTGCAAATATATTACAAAATACCTATTCTGTCTCTGGTGGTTCTTCTACTCAGCTTTAAGTGTCGTAAAGAGCTTGGGAGCGACCAGAAACTTGAATTTCCTGGGAGGAACAACTGGTCCAAACGCAACAGAGGGGAGGAGTATATTTAAAGCTAGAATTCACCAAGTCAAGTATTTCATATATATATAAGAAATACTTGACTTTCAGTGAATTGTAGCTATAAATATATTGTTATTTTATTTTATATATATATATATATATATATATATATATATATATAGAGAGAGAGAGAGAGAGAGAGAGAGAGAGAGAGAGAGAGAGAGAGAGAGAGAGAGAGAGAGAGAGAGAGAGAGAGAGAGAGAGAGAGAGAGATACTTGAATTTCAGTGTTCATTTATTTACACACATACACACACACAACACTCATCTACTCATTGTTGAGTTAAGGGTTGAATTGTCCATCCGTGTTCTATTCTCTGTCACTATTTTTCTAACCATGCTGAACACCCTCTCTGATGATGCATTCTGCTTCGTCTCCTTGTTGAGTGCGCAGTTGTGCACTGCACTCTCTAAAAGCCCTAGATGTTCATATGCATGTACAGTAGATGACAGTATTGTCCTGTTTAAGAGTGTCACAACATTGCTGTTTACGGCAGACGAACTGCTTTACGGTAGACGAAAACGTGACTGCTGTTGTTGTGTGTTGTTACCGCGCTGGGAGGACGTTAATGAAACTGCCTAACAATAAACCCACATAAGAAACCAAGAACTCGCCCTCCATCATTCTACAGTTATAACGTGATTTGGCAGACACGCTGTTTATATTTTGGGAAAGCGGACTCAGGTCCGCATGGAGCTGGAGGGGGCGTGAATTCCGGGAGATTTTCGGGAGAACATTTGTCCCGGGAGGTTTTCGGGAGAGGCGCTGAATTTTGGGAGTCTCCCGGAAAATCCGGGAGGGTTGGCAAGTATGACAGCTGGTCACCCACTCCAGTCCTGGGAACACCAGTACAAGATGTACTAATGGTGAGGTCAGAAGACTTATTTGCTCACGGGTCATCTGTCACAATAGCATTGTGCATGCCTTCAGATGGTAGACCTAAACGCAATTACATTTCATAGTTCCGCCACTTGTGACGGGTCGAGTACATCATGTGATGCACGGATGGATGTGAACAGATACGGACACTCATATTAGCCATATGTACAGCTGTTATTGTCAGAGATTATATTTCTAGGAAAGTCAATTGCACATGACATAATTGAGATTTATGCTATTTGATGCAGTATGACCAACATTCAAAGATATAGAAGTCAATGCTAAAACAGGTCTTGCTAGAACTTAGATGATCTTGAATATAATGCGGCTGTACTTTTTGTTAGAAAACTTGTTTATCAACGTAGACATAAATTTCAGTGAGTCAAAGCAAAGTAGTGTGCATTAGAAGGGTAATGGTGGACTATTATCACTGTTCAGTACGTACCTTGGTTTTAAGGTCAACATTTGGCCTATTTTCAGAACAGTTTGCAAAGAAAGTGCAAGAGAAAGGACTTCAATTAGAGGGTTTTCAAAAATGGGTTTCTTCTTGGTAAGACAGATCAAACTGGGTTGCACTTTATGTGTTTACTGCGTAGACAATACCTGTCCCTTACTTGATGTGGGTCATGTGGGAACTTACAAAACCCAAAACCAGTGAAGTTGGGCACGTTGTGTAATTCGCAAATAAAAACAAAATACAATGATTTGCAAATCCTTTTCAACGTATATTTAATTGAATAGACTGCAAAGACAAGATATGTAATGATCAAACTGAGAAACATTTTTTTTTTTGCAAATAATCATTACCTTATAATTTAATGGCAGCAACACATTACAAAAAAGTTAGCACAGGGGCATTTTTACCACTGTTTTACATGGCCTTTCCTTTAGGAACTGAGGAGACACATTTTTGAAGCTTCTCAGGTGGAATTCTTTCCCATTCTTGCTTGATGTACAGCTTAAGTTGTTCAACAGTCCGGGGGTCTCCGTTGTGGTATTTTAGGCTTCATAATGCGCCACACATTTTCAATGGGAGACAGGTCTGGACTACAGGCAGGCCAGTCACGCTGTTGTAACACGTGGCTTGGCATTGTCTTGCTGAAATAAGCAGGGGCGTCCATGATAACGTTGCTTGGACGGCAACATATGTTGCTCCAAAACCTGTATGTACCTTTCAGCATTAATGGTGCCTTCACAGATGTGTAAGTTACCCATGCCTTGGGCACTCATACACCCCCATACCATCACAGATGCTGGCTTTTGAACTTTGCGCCGAGAACAATCTGGATCAGGGGTCGGGAACCTTTTTGGCTGAGGGAGCCATGAAAGCCAAATATTTTAAAATGTATTTCCATCCATCCATCCATCCATTTTCTACCACTTAATCCCTATGGGGTCGCGGGGGGCGCTGGAGCCTATCTCAGCTACAATCAGGCGGAAGGCTGGGTACACCGTGGACAAGTCGCCACCTCATCGCAGGGCCAACACAGATAGACAGACAACATTCACACTAAAATGTATTTCCATGAGAGCCATATAATATTTTTTAACACTGAATACTAGAGATGTCCGATAAATGCTTTAAAATGTAATATCGGAAATTATCGGTATCGGTTTCAAAATTATCGGTATCAAAAAGTAAAATTTATGACTTTTTAAAATGCCACTGTACGGAGTGGTACACAGATGTAGGGAGAAGTACAGAGCAGCAATTAACCTTAAAGGCACTTCCTTTGCGTGCCGGCCCAGTCACATAATATCTACGGCTTTTCACACACACACAAGTGAATGCAATCATACTTGGTCAACAGCCATACAGGTCACACTGAGGGTGGCCGTATGAACAACTTTAACACTGTTACAAATATGCGCCACACTGTAAACCCACACCAAACAAGAATGACAAACACATTTCGGGAGAACATCCGCACCGTAACACAACATAAACACAACAGAACAAATACCCAGAACCCCTTGCAGCACTAACTCTTCCGGGACGCTACAATATACACCCCCCGCTACCACCTGAACCCCGCCCCCCGCCCCTAACCCCGCCCACCTCAACCTCCTCATGCTCTCTCAGGGAGAGCATGTCCCAAATTCCAAGCTGCTGTTTTGAGGCGTGTTAAAAAAAAATAATGCACTTTGTGACTTCAATAATAAATATGGCAGTGCCATGCTGGCATTTTTTTTCCATAACTTGAGTTGATTTATTTTGGAAAACCTTGTTACATTGTTTAATGCATCCAGCGGGGCATCACAACAAAATTAGGCATAATAATGTGTTAATTCCACGACTGTATATATCGGTATCAGTTGATATCGGAATCGGTAATCAAGAGTTTGACATTATCGGAATATCGGCAAAAAAGCCATTATCGGACAGCTCTACTGAATGCAACTAAATGCGTGCATTTTTAAGTAAGACCAACATTTTTACAGTATAATAAGTCTCTTATTCTTTTTAATAGCATTGTTATTCTGAAGGTAACCAATAATAAATAAAATACTTAATTACCATTAATGCGACTTCTGGTGCTGCGTGGTTTTGCTGATGGCTTTGTAGTCTGGTTGATGTGTGGTTATTTCTAACACTGTGATTAAAAGCGGAATTATTCATTACTTATCGTGTTCAGCAATGTCAGCTAAGATTTATCTGTGAGCCAGATGCAGTCATCAAAAGAGCCACTTCTGGCTCTAGAGCCATAGGTTCCCTACCCCTGATCTGGATGGTTATTTCCCTCTATGTTCCGGAGGACACGACGTCCACAGTTTCCAAAAACAATTTGAAATTTGGACTTGTCAGACACACTTTTCCACTTTGCATCAGTCCGTCATAGATGAGCTCTGGCCCAGCAAAGTCGGTGGGCGTTTCTGGGTGTTGTTGATAAATGGCTTTCGCTTTGCACAGTAGAGTTTTAACTTGCACTTACAAATGTAGCGACAAACTGTAGTTACTGACAGTGGTTTTCTGAAGTGTTCCTGAGCCCATGTGGTGATACCCTTTACACTCTGATGTCGCTTTTTGATGCAGTACCGCCTGTGGGATCCAAGGTCACGGGCTTTTAATGTTACGCGCAGTGATTTCTTCAGATTCTCTGAACTTTTTGATGATATTATAGACCTTAGATGGTGAAATCCTTAAATTCCTTGCAATAGCTCATTGAGAAATGTTGTTCTTAAACTGTTGGACAATTTGCTCACGCATTTGTTCGCCCCATCCTTGTTTGTGAATCACTGAGCATTTCATGGAAACTGCTTTTTTACCCAATCATGGCACCCACCTGTTCCCAATTAGCCTGTTCACCTGTGGGGTGTTCCAAATGAGCGTTTGATGAGCAGTCATCAACTTTCTCAGTCTTTTTTGCCACTTTTGCCAGCTTTTTTGAAACATGTTGCAGGCATCAAATTCCAAATGAGCTAATATTTGCAAAAAATAACAAAGTTTTCCAGTTCGAACGTTAAGTATCTTGTCTTTGCAGTCTATTCAATTGAATATAAGTTGAAAAGGATTTGCAAATCATTGTATTTTGTTTTTATTTACACAACATGCCAACTTCACTGGTTTTGGAGTTTGTAGTACACGTGTACTGTACCGAAGGTTTTACACGGAAAATCTAATTCCGACTATATATACCACTTAAGTGAATGCGATAACAAACTTATAAAAAGAATGTACAATTTGTGTTTAACCCGAAGAAATTTAAAGCTGAGGATGGTCCACATAATGCTGAAGTACACGAACCGCCATTCATTTTTTTGTGGAAATGACAGAAAACATTTTTTTTATGTAGATCTGTAAGGTCTGTGATGAGGTGGCGACTTGTCCAGGGTGTACCCCGCCTTCCGCCCGAATGCAGCTGAGATAGGCTCCAGCACCCCTCACGACCCCAAAAGGGACAAGCGGTAGAAAAATGGATGGATGGATGGAGATCTGTAGGGTCTGGGAAAGTCAGTACTGTTGCGTAGCTGTGACATTCATTAGTACATTGTTGAGTGTATCCGTATGGTTAAACCTGCAACTTTGAGCCGTGAAACCGTTTATCCTTGCATGTAAAAATGCGCCGTTTATAGGAAAACGCTTTCGTGGAAATGTATGCAAGAAGATCTCCTATTACGTATGTGAATAGGTTATTTGTTCACAGCTGGGTGTTATTTTGCAGGATTATGCAAGTTTGGCTGAACACATTTACAGTCGACTTTGTTGTCAGGTGGAATGTCCAAAAAACAAGGCAGTAGGTTGTAGGGTTACTTTTTTAATGTGGTGTATTATATTATTATTAATTTTGACATTTGTCATTGAAGAATGAAAATCAGAATGAAAATTGTATGTGCATTTTTTGATGTACTGTAGACACACCTCCTCATTCAATGTGTTTTCTTTATTTTCATGACTATTTACATTGCAGATTGTCACTGAAGGCATCAAAACTATGTGTGCATGTACTTAACATAAAAAGGTGAAATAACTGAAAACATGTTTTCTGTTCTGTTTTCTTCAAAATAGCCCCCCTTTGCGCTGATTACTGCTTTGCACACTCTTGGCATTCTCTCGATGAGCTTCAAGAGGTAGTCACCTGAAATGGTTTTCATTTCACAGGTGTCATATTTTTCAGTGACGTGCGGTCACTAGAGGCAGGTGAGGCGGGGAAAAAAAATGTAAAAAGAAAAAAAAATAATTAAATTGTTATATGTATCCAGTGATTATACTATAAAGTTATTTTCCATTTAACTTCACCAGTTTTAGATTATTTTTATTCAAAATCGCTGAATTTTCACATTTGCCGTTCAAATACTGAGAAGAGACGGTGCGGTGAACAGCAGCCAGTTGAGGCACGTCACTCAATTGTGCCTCAACATGGATTGCGGACTCGGCTAACTGCTGGCCTGCTGTGCAGTGAGACCGTATTGCTATATGAATTATATTATACATTTCCATAGTTTAGTTAGCTGAGGTATATAATGTACAGTGTATTTTGTCAACAACTGTATGTGTGTAACGTATTTCTTGTGCTGAGCAATCATAAAACTGCTGCGAAGATGCACTGTGTGAGGCTCGCGTAATCCCGCCTCCTGGTGCCGGTTAATGCACCTCCGCCGCAGACTGCACCCCCTGCCGCAGAGTGCACCCCCCGACGGGAGCGCCACACCAACCAAAGCCCACACCCAAACCCTCCACGTGCAAGACCGAATCCACTCAAAAAAAGTCACATAACAAGAAGCCAAAAAGTGCAAAAACAACATTGCTCGCGCCGGAGGAGCCGTGAACGACTGCAGGGACACAACATTAGGTACACCTGCAGACTGCAGCACGGATTTCATACTTCATTCATTCACAACTCCTCCAACACCAACACCACTGTTCCCGCACTTATAAGTAAAGGTAAGACCATAATAACGTTTTTTTTATTAAATGTGCTTTTTTGTGTGCTACAGTTTGTATGTGTAAAGTTAAAGTTAAGTTAAAGTACCAATGATTGTCACACACACACTAGGTGTGGTGAAATTTGTCCTCTGCATTTGACCCATCCCTTTATCACCCCCTGGGAGGTGAGGGGAGCAGTGGGCAGCAGCGGCGCCGCGCCCGGGAATAATTGTTGGTGATTTAACCCCCAATTCCAACCCTTGATGCTGAGTGCCAAGCAGGGAAGAATGCTGGTATGAGCTTTTAAACACAACCCGTTAACTGCTGCCAATCAAATGGTGAATAAGATACTCTTTAGGGTTCATATGTTTGTAAATCTGACTGTGATGAAGTCAGTGCCTCACCAGCCATCAACCTCACCGCACGTCACTGATATTTTTGATGCCTTCAGTGACAATCTACAATGTAAATAGTCATGAAAATAAAGAAAACGCATTGAAATGAGAAGGTGTGTCCAAACTTTTGGCCTGTACTATATACATACATATATTTATTTATCTCAGCTCCATCTATGTTCTACGGAAAACGTGTAGCTTTTACTCACCGTGGATACACATTTCCCCCCGGCATTTAAAACTAAGAGGATTTTGTTCTGATTCGTTGGAAAGATAATTTCCCTAACAAGGGTGCACACCACAATGGTTCACTAGTTCATGAGGATGTACTTCTTGTGGGTTTACCACTAAAATGGTTAATTTACAGAATAGCAAAAGTGAGCTGACTGATTGGATCCTAAATTGCGATTACAGCGACTTCAGTGTCAGGACATCAGTAGCTAAAGACACATTTTTTTCCAAAATGTTCAACTCAAAACATACATTTGAAATTGGGTCTCTCCCAAACTTTCAAAATTCCATTACAAAAGCATAAACATGATGTATACACACTTAATAACATTTTGTTTTGGGGGGCTCTTCACCAATTGTTCTTATTGTTTTATCTTGAGCTATCCTCTGCAAAGCAATGCCACTTTGTGCTGTTAACTTAGCTTATCGCCCTAACCGCTCCACAGAGGACGCCATCTCCTCCGCACTCCACCTGAGCTTAGAACATCTGGAAGGAAAGGACACACACGTGCGGATATTGTTTCTGGACCTCAGCTCAGCATTCAACACCATCATCCCGCAGCACTTGGTGAGCAAACTGGCCCCCCTTGGATTCAGTACCCCCCTATGCAACTGGCTGCTTGACTTCCTCACAGACAGACCCCAATCTGTGAGAGTGGGCAACAACACCTCCAGTGCCATCTCCCTGAGCACCAACTCCCCCCAGGGCTGCGTCCTGAGTCCACTGCTGTTTACGTTGATGACCCATGACTGCTGCGCCAGGTCCACTACCAACCACATTGTGAAGTATGTAGACCACACGACACGCCTCATCCGTGACAACAATGACATGGACTACAGGGAGGAGGTGAAACATCTGGTTGACTGGTGCAGAACCAACAACCTGGTCCTGAATGTCAACAAAACCAACGAGATCATTGTTTAATTCAGGAAGCACCAGTCCAGCCACGCTCCACTCTACATCAACGGCACAGCGGTGGAGATAGTAAGCAGCACCAAGTTCCTGGGGATGCAGATAACTGACAATATAACCTGGTCCCTACACACCGGAGCTCTTGTAAAAAGAGCTCAGCAGCGCATGCACTTTTTGCGTCGGATGAAAAGAGCACAGCTCCCTCCCCCCATTCTCACCACATTCTACAGAGGCACTATAGAGAGCCTACTGACCAACTGCATCTCTGTCTGGACTGGAGCCTGCAATGCCTCAGACTGGAGGTCTCTCCAGAGAGTGGTGAGGACGGCGGAAAAGATCATCAGGACTCCTCTTCCTTCTATCCAGGAGATCGCAAAAAGCCGCTGCCTGACCAGGGCTCAGAAAATCTGCAAAGACTCCTTCCACCCCCACCAAGGACTGTTTTCACTGCTGGAATCTAGAAAGAGGTTCCGCAGCCTCCGAAGCAGAACCTCCAGGTTCTGTAACAGCTTCTTCCCTCAAGCCGTAAGACTCTTGAACGCATCATAATTAAATTATCCCCTCAATAAAAAAAGACAATATAACATGCATCCATAAACGTGGACGCATGTGAAAAAGTGCAATATATTCATCTGTACAGTAATCTATTTATTTATTTATAAATATTTATATATATTTATATATATTTATTTATTTTATATATATATATATATATATATATATTTATTTATTTATATATGCACCTTATTGCTTTTTTATCCTGCACTACCGTGAGTTTATGTAACGAAATTTCGTTCTTATCTGTGCTGTAAAGTTCAAATTTGAATGACAATAAAAAGGAAGTCTAAGTCTAAGTCTTAACTCATCCCTCCATCCATGGTGTTGTCTCCCTCTTTTTCTGATTAGATGTCCAGGAGTCCATTCTGTTGTCTTGTGTGTCCATCTGTTGTCATACCTCTCAGCTAAGTGTCCTGCTCACTCTAATTTATTTGATTTGTGTCATGATCCGTTGCCCGGATCTTGTTTGTTTAGTTTTTTGACTCCCTCAGTTCCTGTTTTGTTGTGTTATTTGCCATGGGTGCAAATTAGTTTCACTTGCCTCTGATTAGTGTTCAGGACGCTCACCTGCTCCCGGGCACTAATCAGAGAGCTACTTATTCCCGTTTTTCGCCACGCTCAGTCTGGCTTACTTATTTGCTTTCATGCAAGAAGTTACGTCGTTTACGCTTTGGATTCCTGAGCTAAGCTTTGCCATAAGCTTTTCTTGTTAGCTATTCCATTAGCTTCACGTGCGTTCGGCACGCTGTATGTTTGTATTTCTTGAATGATTTATGGGCATTAAATCATTTTCTTACCTCCACACGGCATCCAGATTTCCGTATGTATCTTGGGAGAACGATCCACGCATTACCATGTGACCGCGTCGTGACAATATGATGGTCAACATAAAACATACTTGCCAACCTTGAGACCTCCGATTTCGGGAGGTGGGGGGCGTGGTCGGGGTGGGGCGGGGGCGTGGTTGGGGGCATGGCTAAGAGGGGAGGAGTATATTTACAGCTAGAATTCACCAAGTCAAGTATTTCATATACATGTATATATATATATATATATATATATATATATATATATATATATATATAAGAAATACCTGACTTTCAGTGAATTCTAGCTATATATATATTTATTTTATTATATATATGTATATATATATATATATATATATATATATATATCTGCGATGAGGTGGCGACTTGTCCAGGGTGTACCCCGCCTTCCGCCCGATTGTAGCTGAGATAGGCTCCAGCGCCCCCCGCGACTCCAAAGGGAATAAGCGGTAGAAAATGGATGGATGGATGGATATATATATATATATATATATATATATATATATATATATATATATATATATATATATATATATATATATATATATATATATATATATATATATACTATATGTATATATATATAAATAAAATAAATACTTGAATTTCAGTGTTCATTTATTTATACATATACACACACATAACACTCATCTACTCATTGTTGAGTTAAGGGTTGAATTGTCCATCCTTGTTCTATTCTCTGTTACTATTTTTCTAACCATGCTGAACACCCTTTCGCAGGTACCCAGAAAGGTTTCGAGTACCACCAAAAAAACAGAATCTCTGAAGACAGTATACAAATCTGTGTTAAAGGTGTACAAATACTGTTTGTATAAAAAGCATGTTATTGTTTACAAATGAGGGTTAAGAGTTCAGTACTAAAAAAAAAAAAAAAGAATGTGGCTTAAGTACATTTTTTTAATTGAGCTGCTGCATTTTTTGGTTGGGTTGTTTATTTATTTTGAGTAAGTTCTACATTTCTAAAAGGGGAGGAATGTAATAGAGTGATCTATGTTTGTCTGTTGCCATCTCCTGGTGAATGATGGCTATAGCGTACTGGGGTTACTTTTTGGTTGGTGTGAGTCTGTTCTGAAGTCTACAGTAAAGAGACGTACTTCATCACCTCGCCTGGTTATTGCTTCCAACTCAATATATTACAACAACATTTCTGTTTAAGGCAAACAAACTGCTTTAGGGTAGAATAAAACATGACTGCTGTTGTTGTGTGTTGTTACCGCGCTGGGAGGACGTTAATGAAACTGCCTAACAATAAACCCATATAAGAAACCAAGAACTCGCCCTCGATCATTCTACAGTTATAACGTGTTTGGGCAGGCACGCTGTTTATATTGTGGGAAAGCGGACGTGAATACAGGCTGTTGACACGTCACTCAGGTCCGCATGGAGCTGGAGGGGGCGTGGCTTCCAGCTCCGCCTGAATTTCGGGAGATTTTCGGGAGAAAATTTGTCCCGGGAGGTTTTCAGGAGAGGCGCTGAATTTCGGGAGTCTCCCGGAAAATCCGGGAGGTTTGGCAAGTATGACATAAAATCCTGCACTCCAGATTTCTAACTGAGGTCTGTATTTGACACCTTACTTTCCTTGATACACCTATCACCTGTTATTCTTGTTATTCCTGTTGTTCCATCACCCAAAGTATTTTCCCTTCAAAGGTTTGGTGGTTGTCCAGGCTTTGGCACCGTATGAGGAATCATAGGTGAATGGTCTTATTGACAAGGAAACCGACTCTGTTTCGACTTTGTTTTGTTGCTGTTGAGGTGTACAGGGTATGATCACTTTAGTTTGACTGCGTTTTCTGGTCGTCTGATTTCAGCTAAGCCGATTATTTGCCACTTATAGCATTTTAGTTCCTCGCATAAAGCATCTGTAGACTTTCCTCCAGTGCTACATCATTTTCCCTTTCCAGAGCTGGGTATCCCTTGCGGATTTGGATTCAGCCCGTCATTGGCTGGCCATCTGCCACGGGAAACTTTCGCATCTTTTCTCCTAACTCTATGTGCAGAGTAGGGCCCATTCAAGGTCTTGGGCATTGCAACCTCTTTTCTGGTTTGATTCCATAATTGGTGAAGGTAGCTTGCCTACTCACACTGCGCTGGCAGGGTGTGTTGGTGGAGGATATTAGCCATAGCTTGGCCCTGGTTTGCTGGTATTATAGTGCCTTTGTTGTTGAGAGGAAACAACTCGTTCCCCTCTTCTCTTTGGGCTTATCCACTCATGTCCCCAACCAAGAATAGTAATTAGGATCCGGAACATCAATCGACCAAGGAGCATATAGGCCTTGAGAGTAGGGCTGAAGAAAGCAGCTTAAGGAAATCGGACACAGAAGTGGATACGCCTTTCCCGTCAGCAAGGAGATCTGTGTGTATGTACCCACTTGTTGACACCAATGATGTCTTGACCTTTCCCGGGGCAGGAGCTTATCGAGCTGACAAGGATCCTATCAAAAGGAGAAATAAAAGAAAAAGGAGACCGGAAAAGTCTGGTAAAGAACCAGCCATCACCATAAGAACTGTCCGCTATATCACCACCCAAATCAGAAAATCAAACCGTTAAAAACATGTCTTACCGTGTATCAAACTCGTAAAAATCCTGCAACCGCAACGCCATCAATTTGCACCACTCTGAAGCAGAATATTTTCTATTTTATTTTATTTTTTTTACTTTTATTTTTTATTTTTTTTATTTTTTTTAATCCTTTCCAGCTACTCAGGCAAATCATATTATTGATATAGATCAGGGGTCCCCAAACTTTTTGACTCGGGGGCCGCATTAGGTTAAAAAAATTTGGCCGGGGGCCAGGCTGTATATATATATATATATATATATATATATATATATATATATATATATATTTATATATGTGTATATATATATATATATATATATATATATATATATATATATATATATATATTTATATATATATATATATAGTATGTATGTGTATATATATATATATATATAGTATGTATGTGTATATATATATATATATATATATATATATATATATATATATATATATATATATATATCAGTGACGTGCGGTGAGGTTGATGGCTGGTGAGGCACTGACTTCATCACAGTCAGATTTACAAACATATGAACCCTAAAGAGTATCTTATTCACCATTTGATTGGCAGCAGTTAACGGGTTATGTTTAAAAGCTCATACCAGCATTCTTCCCTGCTTGGCACTCAGCATCAAGGGTTGGAATTGGGGGTTAAATCACCAAAAATTATTCCCGGGCGCGGCGCCGCTGCTGCCCACTGCTCCCCTCATCTCCCAGGGGGTGAACAAGGGAATGCAGATGACAAATTTCATTACACCTAGTGTGTGTGTGACAATCATTGGTACTTTAACTTAACTTTAACTTTACACATACAAACTGTAGCACACAAAAAAGCACATTTAATAAAATAAACCTTATTATGGTCTTTCCTTTACTTATAAATGAAGTCCATGCGCCGCTGTTGTGCTGGATTAATGCACCCCCTGATGGGAGTGTTATATCAACTAAAGCCCTAACTTAAACTTTCCACGTGCAAGATTGAATCTATTTAAAAAAGTGTAACCGAGGGTTTATAAATATCGCCTATACTGTATGAAACTACAAAATAACAAACACGGAGGCCCCAGTTTACACGAGGACCACTTTATTTACTTTCTTTCAAAAACCTCCGCTCCACTCCAACGTGTCATCACTTCTGCTCTTAGCGCCTTCAAAATAAGAGCTCAAGGCATGTACTGTATAACAGCGCATAACAGGAACTTAACATCACAAAGAGGAAAGCCCATAAAAATAGGTTACAAAAGTTATTTAATAAGAAGCCAAAAAGTGCAAAAACAATAATGTTCGTGTTGGAGGAGTTGTGAATTAGGTACACCTGCAGTCTGCAGGTGTACCTAATGTTGTGGCCCTGCAGTCATTCACAACTCCTCCAACACGAACATTATTGTTTTTGCACTTTTTGGCTTCTTATGAAATAACTTTTTTAAATAGATTCAATCTTGCACGTGGAAAGTTTAAGTGTGGGCTTTAGTTGATATAACACTCCCGTCAGGGGTTGGAATCTACAGCGGGGGTGCAGGAGGCGGGGTTACTGCGAGCCTCAGTCAGTGCGTCTTTTGCAGCCGTTTTATGATCGCTCAGCACAAGAAATACGTTACACACATACAGTTGTTGACAAAATACACTGTACATTATATACCTCAGCTAACTAAACTATGGAAATGTATAATATAGTTCATATAGCAATACGGTCTCACTGCACAGCAGGCCAGCAGTTAGCCGAGTCTGTCCATGTTGAGGCACTGAGTGACGTGCCTCGACTGGCTGCTGTTCACCGCACCGTCTCTTCTCAGTATTTGAACGGCAAATGTGAAATTTCAGCGATTTTGAATAAAAATATTTTAAAACTGGTGAAGTTAAATGGAAAATAACTTTATAGTATAATCACTGGATACATATAACAATTTTTTATTTTTTTTTATTTTTTATTTTTGAGGCGGGGCCTCACCTGCCTCTAGTGACTGCACGTCACTGATATATATATATATATATATATATATATATATATATATATATATATATATATATATATATATATATATATATATACACACACACACTGTCTTTATAATCCATTTTGTCAATTAACATCAATTAACATTGATGTTCATCAACATTTAACATTGTCATGTTATCGATGGGAACATTCATTTTTAGACAATATGATTTTCCTGAGCGGCTAGGAGACAAACCAAGAGTAACAAGCGGTAGAAAATGGATTAGAAAGGAAAGATTTAAAAAAAAAAAAAAAACGATAAAAAAAACTATAAAAAAAAAAAAAAAAAAGTTTTACTTGGGACTTCCTGTGGGCTGGATTTTGGATGCTGGGAGGCCGGATCCGGCCCGCGGGCCGTAGTTTGGGGACCCCTGATATAGATGCTCATATTTGCTGTACAGATTTACTTTACAAAAGAGAAGTGTGGGACACTTCTCTCGTTGCCTTTGTTATGATCCGAAGCACTTTTTCTCTAGTGACTCAAAGCGGTTTACAAAGTGAAACCCAATATCTAAGTTACATTTAAACCAGTGTGGGTGGCACTGGGAGCAGGTGGGTAAAGTGTCTTGCCCAAGGACACAACGGCAGTGACTAGGATGGCAGAAGCGGGGATCGAACCTGGAACCCTCAAGTTGCTGACACGGCCACTCTACCAACCGAGCTATACCAAGTAGTTTGACTACTTCAGTTCTGTTATCAGCACCACTTGGTTTGTGGTTTGGTTCCCATGGGTGCTGATTAATGTTCGGGACGCTCACCTGCTCCTGGGCACTAATCAGAGAGCTACATATTCCTGTCTTTCGCCACACACTGTCTGGCTGTCTTATTTACTTCCACGCAACAGTTACGACGTCTATTCCTACGATTCCAGAGCTAAGCTTTGCTTTTTCTTTGCCTGTTTTTATGCTAAGCTTTCACGCTAGCTATTTCCTCAGCTTAGCTTCTCGTGCGATCGGCACTCTCGTTTTTTTTGTAGCTTTGCATGTTTCATCGACAATAAATCATTGTCTCACCTGCACCTTGCCTCCGGAGTCTCCTGCTGCATCATAAACTTTTTTTTTTTTTTTTCCAAAAAATTATTAACTTAGAATTTCATGGCTGCAACACGTACCAAAGTAGTTGGGAAAGGGCATGTTCACCACTGTGTTACATGGCCTTTCCTTTTAACAACACTCAGTAAACGTTTGGGAACTGAGGAGACAAATGTTTTAAGCTTCTCAGGTGGAATTCTTTCCCATTCTTGCTTGATGTACAGCTTAAGTTGTTCAACAGTCCGGGGGTCTCCGCTGTGGTATTTTAGGCTTCATAATGCGCCACACATTTTCAATGGGAGACAGGTCTGGACTACAGGCAGGCCAGTCTAGTACCCGCACTCTTTTACTATGAAGCCACGTTGATGTAACACGTGGCTTGGCATTGTCTTGCTGAAATAAGCAGGGGCGTCCATAGTAACGTTGCTTGAATGGCAACATATGTTTTTCCAAAATCTGTATGTACCTTTCAGCATTAATGGCGCCTTCACAGATGTGCAAGTTACCCATGTCTTGGGCACTAATACACCCCCATACCATCACAGATGCTGGCTTTTCAACTTTGCGCCTATAACAATCCGGATGGTTCTTTTCCTCTTTGGTCCGGAGGACACGACGGCCACAGTTTCCAAAAACAATTTGAAATGTGGACTCGTCAGACCACAGAACACTTTTCCACTTTGTATCAGTCCATCTTAGATGAGCTCAGGCCCAGCAAAGCCGACGGCGTTTCTGGGTGTTGTTGATAAACGGTTTTCGCCTTGCATAGGAGAGTTTTAACTTGCACTTACAGATGTAGCGACCAACTGTAGTTACTGACAGTGGGTTTCTGAAGTGTTCCTAAGCCCATGTGGTGATATCCTTTACACATTGATGTCGCTTGTTGATGCAGTACAGCCTGAGGGATCGAAGGTCACGGGCTTAGCTGCTTACGTGAATTTATTTCTCCAGATTCTCTGAACCCTTTGATGATATTACGGACCGTAGATGGATAAATCCCTAAATTCCTTGCAATAGCTGGTTGAGAAAGGTTTTTATTAAACTGTTCAACAATTTGCTCACTCATTTGTTGACAAAGTGGTGACCCTCGCCCCATCCTTGTTCGTGAATGACTGAGCATTTCATGGAATCTACTTTTATACCCAATCATGGCACCCACCTGTTCCCAATTAGCCTGTTCACCTGTGGGATGTTCCAAATAAGTGTTTGATGAGCATTCCTCCACTTTATCAGTATTTATTGCCACCTTTCCCAACTTCTTTGTCACGTGTTGCTGGCATCAAATTCTAAAGTTAATGATTATTTGCACAAAAAAAAATGTTTATCAGTTTGAACATCAAATATGTTGTCTTTGTAGCATATTCAACTGAATATGGATTGAAAATGATTTGCAAATCATTGTATTCCATTTATATTTACATCTAACACAATTTCCCAATTCATATGGAAACTGGGTTTGTAGGTTTAATTATATGTTTTTAGGGCCAAGCTGGCAAAATATACAATTACTATTTTTGCTATTAAAAAAATGTTTGTTTGGAGTTATGTTTTTTCTGAAAAACTTTTACAAAATTATTAAAATTCAGTTTATTTATTCCCTACAAAAAGGGAAAAATATCCAAATCCATTGTATTCTTTATAAAGTAAGACACATGCTGAATAATACATGTCTGCATATGTTATGTCATTCTTGAATTTTTCCATATCTAACATATTGTGTTGAAGTTTGGGGAAATGTTTATAAAACAAACATAGATCCAATAATTAAACTTCAAAATAGGGTAATTAGAATAATCTAAAAAGTGTGCTACTATGAACCTACCAATCAATTATTCATAACTTGTAATGTGTTGAAATTTTCAGATATTGTGTTTTTAAAAACAATGGAAATTATGTTTCGAGTAAAGAACAACAGCCTTCCAGCCTGTAATCTAAGGTTATTTAAATTAAGAGGAGAAAATGGGGGTTGTTGATTTTTTTTAATTATGTAAAGTAAGAACGAATATGAAATACAAATGTATTTCAGTTTTAGGACTTAAATGGTGGATGAGTTGGACTTTCACAATACTAGGTCAGACCCACTCGACATCCATTGCTGTCGGTCTCGCCTAGAGGTGGGGGGGCGGGGGGGGGGGGGGGTTTACCCACATATGTGGTCCTCTCCAAGTCATAGTCATTCACATCGACGTCCTACTGGGGTGAGTTTTCCTTGCCCTTATGTGGGCTTTGTACCGAGGATGTCGTTGTGGCTTGTGCAGCCCTTTGAGACACTTGTGATTTAGGGCTATATAAATAAACATTGATTGATTGATTGAAGACATGTACTTCTTAGTTAAGGTTTAAGAAAGCCTTGAAAGGTGAAATAATGGAAAATTATAAAATATAGCAACAATTACTTTCATCCCATTGATTTTTTGATCGTTGATGTTCCAGACAATCTAAATGAATGTATAAGATAGGCAAATATAAGCCTATCAGCCTATTTTTTTTTTTTGGTCATTCTTTTTCTTTTTGTGTGTGTATGATTGTTAATATGTATAATCTGTACTGTAACATTGATCACACAAAATGGTTGATTGTATGACCGAAATAAACTCATTTCATTCATTCATTCATTTTTGTAGTAAATTTGCCTTTTTCAAATTGGGAGTTTTGTATCGATGGTTAGAAACAATTTGATTGCAACCCAAATCCGCAGGAGGGCTGTTTCATGAAAGGCTCATTCACTCAAAACAAGGAAAATAGACATATCGATTTGTGTGTCTAATCTCGTCATATTTCAAAGACAGTGAGGTGTGGTCACTAGAGGCAGGTGAGGCCATCATGGAAAGAAAAAAAATGTAAAAAAAAAAAAATTATTAAATTGTTATATGTATCCAGTGATTATACTATAAATTTATTTTCCATTTAACTTCACCAGTTTTAGATTGTTTTTATTCAAAATCGCTGAATTTTCACATTTGCCGTTCAAATACTGAGAAGAGACGGTGCGGTGATCAGCAGCCAGTTGAGGCACGTCACTCAATTGTGCCTCACCATGGATTGCGGACTCGGCTAACTGCTGGCCTGCTGTGCAGTGAGACCGTATTGCTATATGAATTATATTATACATTTCCATAGTTTAGTTAGCTGAGGTATATAATGTACAGTGTATTTTGTCAACAACTGTATGTGTGTAACGTATTTCTTGTGCTGAGCGATCATAAAACTGCTGCGAAGACGCACTGTGTGAGGCTCGCGTAATCCCGCCTCCTGGTGCCGGTTAATGCACCTCCTCCGCCTCAGACTGCACCCCCCGACGGGAACTCCACACCAACCAAAGCCCACACCCAAACCCTCCACGTGCAAGACCGAATCCACCCAAAAAAAGTCACATAACAAGAAGCCAAAAAGTGCAAAAACAACAATGCTTGCGCCGGAGGAGCCGTGAACGACTGCAGGGACACAACATTAGGTACACCTGCAGACTGCAGCACGGATTTCATATTTCATTCATTCACAACTTCTCCAACACAAACACCACTGGTCTTACCTTTATAAGTAAAGGTAAGACCATAATAATGTTTTTTTTTATTACATGTGCTTTTTTGTGTGCTACAGTTTGTATGTGTAAAGTTAAAGTTAAGTTAAAGTACAAATGATTGTCACACACACACTAGGTGTAATGAAATTTGTCATCTGCATTGCCTTGTTCACCCCCTGGGAGATGAGGGGAGCAGTGGGCAGCAGCGGCGCCGCGCCCGGGAATAATTTTTGGTGATTTAACCCCCAATTCCAACCCTTGATGCTGAGTGCCAAGCAGGGAAGAATGCTGGTATGAGCTTTTAAACATAACCCGTTAACTGCTGCCAATCAAATGGTGAATAAGATACTCTTTAGGGTTCATATGTTTGTAAATCTGACTGTGATGAAGTCAGTGCCTCACCAGCAGAGGTGGGTAGTAACGCGCTACATTTACTCCGTTACATCTACTTGAGTAACTTTTGGGATAAATTGTACTTCTAAGAGTAGTTTTAATGCAACATACTTTTACTTTTACTTGAGTATATTTATAGAGAAGAAACGCTACTTTTACTCCGCTACTTTTATCTACATTCAGCTCGCTACTCGCTACTAATTTTTATCGATCTGTTAATGCACGCTTTGTTTGTTTTGGTCTGTCAGACAGACCTTCATAGTGCCTGCGTTTCAACAAATACAGTCACTGGTGACGTTCACTCCGTTCCACCAATCAGATGCCGTCACTGGTGACGTTGGACCAATCAAACAGAGCCAGGGGTCACATGACCTGACTTAAACAAGTTGAAAAACTTATTGGGGTGTTACCATTTAGTGGTCAATTGTACGGAATATGTACTGTACTGTGCAATCTACTAATACAAGTTCCAATCAATCAATCAAAAGACCATTTTTTATTTCAACCGTACACCCCGTCAAAAGCCTAAAGACTGACTGCACAGTTCCTGTCTTCACAATAAAAGTGCCACTCCATCGCGCCTGCGCTTTCAAAATAAGAGTCTCCGAAAGCCTGCGCAAACAAGCTAGCAAGCTACGGAGTTTGCCGCCAATGTATTTCTTGTAAAGTGTGTGAAAACGAATATGGAAGCTGGACATATAAGATGCCAAAAACCAACCACTTTCATGTGGTATTAGACAGAAAGGAGGAACTTTTTTTCTCTTCCATTTGAAAACGTGGACGTTTGTCAGCACCACTGTCAGATTCCACTCAATGCAAGTCATCAGAATCAGGTGATACACCAACTTATATTCTTGTCTTCATGAAAGAAAGGAATCTATATGTGTTAAACATATTAAAACACTATTAACATGTAAACAAAAACGGCAACAAAAAATAAAATAAATTATATACTGTATATATCAATGTATGTATATATATATATATATATATATATATATATATATATATATATATGTATGTGTGTGTGTGTGTTTATATATATGTATATATGTGTGTGTGTGTGTGTGTGTGTGTGTGTGTATATATATATATATATATATATATATATATATATATATATATATATATATATATATATATATATATATATATATATATATATATATATATATGTCTTAATAAGGTTATCCAAAAAATAGTGCTCGATACCGTAGTAGAGCACAATATATGTATGTATGGGAAAAAAATCACAAGACTATTTCATCTCTACAGGCCTGTTTCATGAGGGGGTTCCCTCAATCATCAGGAGATTTTAATGGGAGCATTCACATACCATGGTTTATATAGGGCACAGAGTGGGTGGGTACAGGCTGGTGTAGGGGTGTGGTGATTGGCTCATGTGTTACCTAGGAGGTGTTTCCGTCTGTGGCGGCATGCTGATACAATTTCGCTGCGCTTGTTGAGGGATGACAGGTCTGGACGGTATATGATAAACAGTTTCTCTTTCAAGCATAGGTTGCATCTTTTATTACCACTATTGTAAGGTGTGCTGGATGCAAGAATTTGCCATGTGATTGAATATTCAACATTGTTGTCTTTGAGGTCCCAAATGTGTTTGCTGAGTTCTGTGGTATTCCGCAGGTTTTGGTTTCTGAAAGAAGCCTTGTGATTGTTCCATCTGGTTTTAAACTCTCCCTCGGTTAATCCTACATATGTGTCGGATGTGTTAATGTCCTTGCGTGTTACCTTAGATTGGTAGACAACTGATGTTTGTAAGCACCCCCCGTTGAGAGGGCAATCAGGTTTCTTGCGACAGTTGCAGCCTTTGTTGGTTTTGGGGTCGCTCTGTCTGGGGGCCGACGGCTCATTTGCAATTGTTTTGTTGTGGTTTGAGATAATTTGTCGTATATTGTTCATACAGCTGTAGCTCAATTTAATGTTGTTCTTGTTGAATACTTTTCTTAGGGTGTTGTCTTTGGGAAAGTGTTTGTCAATCAGAGTGAGGAATTTGTGGCCAATGTTAGTTGAGACGTTTTTGCTGTATGGGGGGTTGTACCAGATGATGTTGTTTCGTTTTCTGTTCTTTTTTGGTTGGTTTCCTGGCGTGGGTTCATAGGTGAGGGTGAAATTGTATCCGCTTTCATCAAGGGCTTTTTGGTACGGGGGGGTTGCTTGGTCAAATTCAGCTTTGCTAGATGACAGCATCGATAGCCTTTTATTAGTACAACCCCCCATACAGCAAAAACGTCTCAACTAACATTGGCCACAAATTCCTCACTCTGATTGACAAACACTTTCCCAAAGGCAACAGCCTAAGAAAAGTATTCAACAAGAACAACATTAAATTGAGCTACAGCTGTATGAACAATATACGACAAATTATCTCAAACCACAACAAAACAATTGCAAATGAGCCGTCGGCCCCCAGACGGAGCGACCCCAAAACCAACAAAGGCTGCAACTGTCGCAAGAAACCTGATTGCCCTCTCAACGGGGGGTGCTTACAAACATCAGTTGTCTACCAATCTAAGGTAACACGCAAGGACATTAACACATCCGACACATATGTAGGATTAACCGAGGGAGAGTTTAAAACCAGATGGAACAATCACAAGGCTTCTTTCAGAAACCAAAACCTGCGGAATACCACAGAACTCAGCAAACACATTTGGGACCTCAAAGACAATAATGTTGAATATTCCATAACATGGCAAATTCTTGCATCCAGCACACCTTACAATAGTGGTAATAAAAGATGCAACCTATGCTTGAAAGAGAAACTGTTTATCATATACCGTCCAGACCTGTCATCCCTCAACAAGCGCAGCGAAATTGTATCAGCATGCCGCCACAGACGGAAACACCTCCTAGGTAACACATGAGCCAATCACCACACCCCTACACCAGCCTGTACCCACCCACTCTGTGCCCTATATAAACCATGGTATGTGAATGCTCCCATTAAAATCTCCTGATGATTGAGGGAACCCCCTCATGAAACAGGCCTGTAGAGATGAAATAGTCTTGTGATTTTTTTCCCACACATACATATATATATATATATATATATATATATATATATATATATATATATATATATATATATATATATATATATATATATATATATATATATATTTATGATATGTGTGTGTATGTTACTCATCAGTTACTCAGTACTTGAGTAGTTTTTTTACAACATACTTTTTACTTTTACTCAAGTAAATATTTGGGTGACTACTCCTTACTTTTACTTGAGTAATAAATCTCTAAAGTAACAGTACTCTTACTTGAGTACAATTTCTGGCTACTCTACCCACCTCTGCTCACCAGTCATGAACCTCACCGCACGTTACTGTTCAAAGAACCACATGTATCTGTGTCCATCCTGTATGCAATGTCTTGATTTATTCTACGAACAACTCTCAGCTTCTACTCACCATGGCAACACATTTTTTCCCCACTGCTTTTAAAACTAAGAGGTCTTTGTTCTGGTTTGTTGGAATAAGGGTCCACACCACATTTTGTAACTAGTTCATGAGGATTTAATTCTTGTGGTTTTACCACTAAGAAATTGTTAGTTATCGGAAAAGCAAAAGTGAGCTGACTGAGTAGATCCTAAATTGTGATTACAGTTACTTCAGTGCATTATCAGGACATAACTACTGGAGCTAAGGACACTGTCCTGGGCATGACGTTAAAGTGCATCCGGCAGTGGAGGCTCCTCTAAGGGGTCTTGGGGCACTAGGAGGTTAACCCCTTTACTACTGCTACCCCAGGTGGCCCTTGGCAAAGGCCTAGTACCTGACTGCCCCCTAGCTAGGGATACGATGAAGACCTCAACGGCGGAGCAGGCGGAAGACCAGGGGCGCCGAAAAGGGGGGGTAAAGGAGACGGATTCTAGAGGCCCATGATGGAGGGGGGCCCAGAGAGGCCCCTAATGATGATGAAATTATATTACAGAAAAAATAATGACACTGTGTTGGGGGCCCTGTAAAGATTATTTTCATGGGGCCCAAAATCCCTAGCGGCGCCCCTGCGGAAGACGGTAGATGTAAGAACTACCACAACGTCTGCGATGGCGGAAGAAAGCACCCCCACATCCATGTGGGCCCAGTTATGGGGAAATAACAACCCAAGACCTCAACGGTGGAACAGGCGGAGGATGATTGCTAACTAGGGATGTCCGATAATATCGGACTGCCGATATTATCGCCCGATAAATGCTTTAAAATGTAATTTCGGAAATTATCGGTATCGGTTCCATAATTATCGATACCGGTTTCAAAAAGTAAAATGTATGACTATTTAAAACACCGCTGTAGGGAGAAGTACAGAGCGCCAATAAACCTTAAAGGCACTGCCTTTGCTTGCCGGCTACGGCTTTTCACATTCACAAGTGAATGCCACCCATACTTGTTCAACAGGTCACACTGAGGGTGGCCGTATAAACAACTTTAACACTGTTACAAATATGTGCCACACTGTGAACCCACACCAAACAAGAATGAATGGCGGAAGGCGGGGGTACACCTTGGACAAGTTGCCACCTCATCGCAGGGCCAACACAGATAGACAGACAACATTCATACTAAAATGTATTTCCATAAGAGCCATATAATATTTTTCAACACTGAATACTAGAGATGTCCGATAAATGCTTTAAAATGTAATATCGGAAATTATCGGTATCGGTTTCAAAATTATCGGTATCAAAAAGTAAAATTTATGACTTTTTAAAATGCCGCTGTACGAAGTGGTACACAGATGTAGGGAGAAGTACAGAGCAGCAATTAACCTTAAAGGCACTTCCTTTGCTAGCCGGCTCAGTCACATAATATCTACGGCTTTTCACATTCACAAGTGAATGCCAATCATACTTGTTCAACAGCCATACAGGTCACACAGAGGGTGGCCATATAGACAACTTTAACACTGTTACAAATATGCGCCACACTGTGAACCCACACCAAACAAGAATGACAAACACATTTCGGGAGAGAACATCCGCACCGTAACACAACATAAACACAACAGAACAAATACCCAGAACCCCTTGCAGCACTAACTCTTCCGGGACCCTACAATATACAACCCCTCCAACCCAACCTCCTCATGCTCTCTCAGGGAGAGCCTGTCCCAAATTCCAAGCTGCTGTTTTGAGGCATGTTAAAAAAAAAAATCCACTTTGTGACTTCAATAATAAATATGGCAGTGCCATGTTGGCATTTTTTTTTCCATAACTGAGTTGATTTATTTTGGAAAACCTTGTTACATTGTTTAATGCATCCAGCGGGGCATCACTCCACACGAGTCAATAACATCAACAAAGCTCACCTTGGTGCCTTCACGCACAGCATTAAAAGTTTGGTGGACAAAACGAGACAAAAAAGGAGTGGCATAAAACGCGTCTTAGAAATGTCGGAGAAAGTTGTAAACGTAAACAAACTACGGCGAGTTCAAGGACCGCCAAAATTAGTAGGACAAAACGGCGCTCGCCAAATAGTCTCTAAATCAGTGAAGCATGTTTACCATAAACAGTGGGATTTCTAACAATTAGGGAGGTATGTGTCATGTGTGTCCTCCTAGAGAAGCAATATTAAAACAAAAGATGTATTTTTTCCTCATCTTTTTCCATTTTCAGACATTTTTGGAAAAGCTCCAGAGAGCCACGAGGCCGGCGCTAAAGAGCCGCGAGTTGCCGACCCCTGTATTATAATAACATGATCGCTAATACTTGGTTAATATTCAGATCACATGGAGTATTGTTGGCGTTTTTTGGATATTCATTTTGAGAGCTTTATGCGAGGAATAGTGCACTCCCATTCGCCTTATTTAGCTACCTCATGTATGTGCCATATTTTACGACATACAATGCATAAAAAAAGAACATAGAACATAGAGCAGGTCTGACGATCTGTCACTTCACTTCTGGTGGTGGTTCCTTGTTTGGTGTTTGTTTCCTGTCTGCGGTCTTATTTCCGTTCCCCTTCCTGCATGTCTCCCTGAGCGCTCGTTTCTCTCACCTGTGGCTGATTGGCAGCCCGGCTCACCTGGTTGCAGTTGCCAATCAGGTGGCTATTTATGCCTGCCTCACCTGTTCCTCAGTGCTGGAGGATTGACTATGTTTAGGGCCTCTGCATGCATGACTGCTTCTCCTTATTTTGAGTTTATTAAAAGACTCTTACTTGCACAGCGATCTCCTTTTTCCTGCATCTTGGGGTCACAGTTAAAACTGTGCAATTTATTACACCAAATCATAAAACTACTGCAGTTGTTTGTCGTACATTCTGGATTGATTTCAAACAGTATTTATTATTTAAACCAGATATCGGGCCCGCCAGCGTCCAAAATCTGGAAGTCCCAAGTAAAAAAAACAAAAAAACATTAAATTATAAAAAATAAATAAAATATATATACCGTATTTTCCGCACTATTAGCCACACCTAAAAACCACAAATTTACTCAAAAGCTGACAGTGCGGCTTATAACCCGGTGCGCTTTATATATGGATTAATATTAAGATTCATTTTCATAAAGTTTAGGTCTCGCAACTACGGTAAACAGCCGCCATCTTTTTTCCCCGTAGAAGAGGAAGTGCTTCTTCTTCTACGCAAGCAACCGCCAAGGTAAGCACCCGCCCCCATAGAAGAGGAAGCGCTTCTTCTTCTACTGTAAGCAACCACCCGCCCCCGTAGAAGAAGAAGAAGCGCGCGGATATTACGTTTCATTTCCTTTGTGTGTTTACATCTGTAAAGACCACAAAATGGCTCCTACTAAGCGACAGGTTTCCGGTTCATGAAAAGACGCAATCTCTCCATCCGCACACGGACTACTATTTCACAGCAACTGCCTAAAGACTTTCAAAAAAAGCTGGCTACTTTCCGTGCATATTGTAAAAACAAGATAGCTGAAAAAAAGATCCGGCCAGAGAACATTATCAACATGGACGAGGTTCCACTGACTTTTGATATTCCTGTGAACCGCACTGTGGATACAACGGGAGCACGTACGGTGAATATTCGCACCACAGGGAATGAGAAGTCATCCTTCACTGTGGTTCTAGCTTGCCATGCTAATGGCCAGAAACTTCCACCCATGGTGATATTCAAAAGGAAGACCTTGCCAAAAGAGACCTTTCCAGCCGGCGTCATCATAAAAGCTAACTCGAAGGGATGGATGGATGAAGAAAAGATGAGCGAGTGGTTAAGGGAAGTTTACGCGAAGAGGCCGGGTGGCTTTTTTCACGCAGCTCCGTCCATGTTGATATACGACTCCATGCGCGCCCACATCACGCTGGTTTTTAATATATTATTAAAGTTTGACTGACCTATCTGACTGTTTTTTTGACATTCCCTTTAGCGCAGTTAGATGCGGCTTATAACACGGGGCGGCTTATAGGTGGACAAAGTTTTGAAATATGCCGTTCATTGAAGGCGCGGCTTATAACCCAGGGCGGCTTATGGTGCGGAAAATACGGTATATTGTTTTTATTTTTTTATGTTTTTTAATCTATCCTTTCTAATCCATTGTCTACCGCTTGTTACTTTTGGTGTCTCCTCGCCACTCAGGCAAATCATATTGTCTAAAAATGCATGTTCCCAATTTTTGTTTCATCTGACATCACATGGACAAAGATAAGACCTTCTGGAGGAAAGTTCTGTGGTCAGATGAAACAGAAATTGAGCTGTTCGGCCACACTACCCAGCAATATGTTTGGAGGAGAAAAGGTGAGGCCTTTAATCCCAGGAACACCATACCTACTGTCAAGCATGGTGGTGGTAGTATTATGCTCTGGGCCTGTTTTGCTGCCAATCGAAGTGGTGCTTTACAGAGAGTAAATGGGACAATGAAAAAGGAGGATTACCTCCAAATTCGTCAGGACAAACTAAAATCACCAACCTGTTCCAACAGGACAATGACCCCAAACACACGTCAAAAGTGGTAAAGGAATGGTTAAATCAGGCTAGAATGAAAGTTTTAGAATGACCTTCCTAAAGTCCTAACTTAAACGTGTGGACAATGCTGAAGAAACAAGTCCATATCAGAAAACCAACAAATTTAGCTGAACTGCCCCAATTTTGTCAAGAGGAGTGGTCAAAAATTCAACCAGAAGCTTGTGGATGGTTACCAAAAGCGCCTTATTGCAGTGAAACTTGCCAAGGGACATGTAGCCAAATATTAACATTGCTGTATGTATACTTTTGACCCAACAGATTTGCTCACATTTTCAGTAGACCCATTATAAATTCATAAAAGAACCAAACTTCATGAATGTTTTTTGTGACCAACAAGTATGTGCTCCAATCACTCTATAACAAAAAAATAAGAGTTGTAGAAATGATTGGAAACTCAAGACAGCCATGATATTATGTTCTTTACAAGTGTATATAAACTCTTTGACCACGACTGTATATAAATCTATATACAGCCCGGCCCCCGGCCAAATTTTTTTAACCCAATGCGGCCCCCGAGTCAAAAAGTTTGGGGTCCCCTGATCTAAACATTTCTCTTCATTATCACCAGACCTATGTAAGCGTCAATATATACCTTGATGTTGCAGAAAAAAGACCATATATTTTTTTAACCGATTTCCGAACTCTAAATGGGTGAATTTTGGCGAATTAAACGCCTTTCTAATATTCGCTCTCTAAGCGATGACGTCACAACGTGACGTCACATCGGGAAGCAATCCGCCATTTTCTCAAACACCGAGTCAAATCAGCTCTGTTATTTTCCGTTTTTTTCGACTGTTTTCCGTACCTTGGAGACATCATGCCTCGTCGGTGTGTTGTCGGAGGGTGTAACGACACGAACAGGGACGGATTCAAGTTGCACCAGTGGCCCAAAGATGCGAAAATGGCAAGAAATTGGACGTTTGTTCCGCACACTTTACCGACGAAAGCTATGCTACGACAGAGATGGCAAGAATGTGTAGATATCCTGCGACACTCAAAGCAGATGCATTTCCAACGATAAAGTCAAATAAATCTGCCACCAGACCCCCATTGAATCTGCCGGAGTGTGTGAGCAATTCAGGGACAAAGGACCTCGGTAGCACGGCAAGCAATGGCGGCAGTTTGTTCCCGCAGACGAGCGAGCTAAACCCCCTGGATGTCTTGGCTCACACCGTCCCTTATGCCACCGAAGATGATCAAGAGAAGAATATCGACCCTAGCTTCCCTGGCCTGCTGACATCAACTCCAAAACTGGACAGATCAGCTTTCAGGAAAAGAGAGCGGATGAGGGTATGTCTACAGAATATATTAATTGATGAAAATTGGGCTGTCTGCACTCTCAAAGTGCATGTTGTTGCCAAATGTATTTCATATGCTATAAACCTAGTTCATAGTTGTTAGTTTCCTTTAATCCCAAACAATCGTTGGTTAGAAGGCGATCGCCGAATTTGTCCTCGCTTTCTCCCGTGTCGCTGGCTGTCGTGTCGTTTTCGTCGGTTTCGCTTGCAAACGGTTCAAACCGATATGGCTCAATAGCTTCAGTTTCTTCTTCAATTTCGTTTTCGCTACCTGCCTCCACACTACAACCATCCGTTTTAATACATGCACAATCTGTTGAATCGCTTAAGCCGCTGAAATCCGAGTCTGAATCCGAGCTAATGTCGCTATAGCTTGCTGTTCTTTCCGCCATGTTTGTTTGTGTTGGCTTCACTATGTGACGTCACAGGAATATGGACGGGTGTATATAACGATGGTTAAAATCAGGCACTTTGAAGCTTTTTTTAGGGATATTGCGTGATGGGTAAAATTTTAAAAAAAACTTCAAAAAATAAAATAAGCCACTGGGAACTGATTTTTAATGGTTTTAACCCTTCTGAAATTGTGATAATGTTCCCCTTTAAAATTGTTTTGTTTTGGGTGGGGGCAAGCATGGTTGAAAAGGTTTTTTTAAGTAATTTTGAAAGGCGGGGCTCATTTGAGAAACATGTGTTTTAAGTTAAGAGCTTGATCGTGGAATACGAGGGGCCGTTAGGTCCATTATTTACTATGAGGGGCCGTTAGGGACATTATTCAGAATTGCCTCTTACATACACTACTGAATTGCTCTCACATAAACAACTGAAATGTTTTTCTCTCACACACTACTGAAACACTCTTATACACACTACTGAAATGCTTTCACATAAACAACTGAAATGTGTTTTCTTTCACACACACTACTGAAACACTCTCTCACACACACACACACACACACACACTGCTGAAACACTCTTATACACACTACTGAAATGCTCTCACATAAACAACATCATTTTTTTTCTTACACACACTACTGAAACACTCTCATACATACTACTGAAATGCTGTCACATAAACAGTGTATGTAAGAGGGAATTCTGATTAATGTCCCTATCGGCCCCTCATAGTGGAACCAATTGTGCTCATAAATTGAGGCACGACAGATATGATTTACATTTGCATTGTGTGACAAAGGTCCATGCAGCCTCATTAATCGAGACAGACCCATCTGGAACAGCTTGGATTGGTCAATCTGAAGTCTAACTGAAGTATATACACAAAATAAGGTAATTTGCTCGATGTTATTGTTGTAAAACATACAATTCACAACGAAAGCTATTTCACTCAGCTGTTTGTCAAGCACTGCAGCTGAAGAATAGTATGTCCTTCTGCATGTAGACCTTACTGCTTTCATCACACCCTCCTCCGACAAAACAACAGGAAGGACAGATAGATGAATGTTCAAGATGTCTTTGCATATTCGTGGCGGGGATTAAGAAAGGGCGCTGACTGTGCAGTCTTTTGGCGGTGCATCAGAAGACATCGCTCGCTCATTTGTTTTCCATTATTTCACTTTTTGTGACAATAATGGATCGGGCAGTCAGCCTGTGCTAAATTCGAGAACGAGAACACGGTGTGTACGTTGTATGCATCTGATGCTGGACGGTGGCGGGGAGGACACGGGTGGGGGAAGAAGTGGGTGCATGAGTGCAGCAAGGTGTAAAGTCTCACTTGCTCACAGGTCAGGCTGTGTTTTGCCCGCTCAGTAAAGAGAGAGAACAGCTTGTCCAGTGTGTGTGTGTGTGTGTGTGTGCGTGCACGCAGGTGTGTGTGTCCATGTTTGTGTGTTAGCCAGATTTAGTCGTCCTATCCGTCCTAACCTTTTCCACTGAAAGCTCTGCAAATTAGTCCGAGCTGTACTAAGTACTGGGGGAAAGTGTTCTTTTAATCAAGCTTCAATGATTATGTGTAATATGTCCCTGTGACTTTTATACGCTGCCTTTACAGGACCTGCTGGTTAGACGGGTATGCTTATTCTCACCTTAAATTAGCACCACTTTCAATGACATTTGATGCATTGCACCTAGTAGATAAAGACTTTAGTGTGGGCACTAGAAATTGATTATTCAAATCAACAAAATAAGTATGAAAAATATAAATTTCTCTATTTTTCTGGAGTTTTTTTGTCACCACACGAGCTCACCTCACCCTACTCCGATTTATGCTGTGTGAGTTGCATTTGCAGCATTTATCCCATCCTGAATGATCCTGCATTCATCAGCCTTGCAACTTTACCGTTAGATATTATTACCTAACCCGGGGGTCAGCAACCCGCGGCTCTAGAACCGCATGCGACTCTTTAGCGCCGCCCTAGTGGCTTCCTGGACCTCTTTCAGAGATGTGTGAAAATAGAAAAAGATGAAGAAAAAAAATATTTTTTTGTTTTAATGTGGTTTCTGTAGGAGAACAAACATGACACAAACGTTCCTAATTGTTAGAAATCCCACTGTTTATGTTAGAATAATTATGTGTAAGTTATCACAAAAGTTTCCGTTTTCAGAAACTTCCGACAAGCAGACAGAGGTTGTCTTTGTTGCACCAAGCCAAAGGCTTGTAAAATTTCATTGTGTACGATGGGAGGAGACGGGAGGGGTTATCTATTGTGATCCAAGACCTACCCAAGCTCGATCCAGGACCCATACTTGCCAACCTTGAGCATACTTGCCAACCTTGAGACCTCCAATTTCGGGAGGTGGGGGGTGGGGGTGGGTGCGGGGGGCGTGGTTGGGGGCGTGGTTAAGAGGGGAGGAGTATATCTAGACAGCTAGAATTCACCAAGTCAAGTATTTTATATATACATATATATATATATATATATATATATATATATATATATATATATATATATATATATATATATATATATATATATATATATATATACCCGCGACCCCGAAGGGAATAAGCGGTAGTAAATGGATGGATGGATATATATATATATATATATATATATATATATATATATATATATATATATATATATATATTATATATAAATATATATATATATATATATATATATATATATATATATATATCCCCGCGAACCCGAAGGGAAAAAGTGGTAGTGGATGGATGGATGGATGGATGGATGGATGGATATATATATATATATATATATATATATATATATATATATAATAAATACTTGAATTTCAGTGTTCATTTATTTACACATATACACACACATAACATTCATCTACTCATTGTTGAGTTAAGGGTTGAATTGTCCATCCTTGTTCTATTCTCTGTCACTATCTTTCTAACCATGCTGAACACCCTCTCTGATTATGCATTGCTGTGTGGCACGCACAAAAGTGCTTTCATCAAATGCACTAGATGGCAGTATTGTCCTGTTTAAGAGTGTCACAACATTGCTGTTTACGGCAGACGGACTGCTTTACTGTAGACGTTCTTTATATTGTGGGAAAGCGGACTCAGGTCCGCATGGAGCTGGAGGGGGCGTGGCCTCCAGCTCCGCCTGAATTTCGGGAGATTTTCGGGAGAAAATTTGTCCCGGTAGGTTTTCGGGAGAGGCGCTGATTTTCGGGAGTCTCCCGGAAAATCCGGGAGGGTTGGCAAGTATGACCTTGAGACCTCCGAATTCGGGAGATGGGTGGTTGGGGGTGGGGTGAGGGTGTGGTTGGGGGCGTGGTTAGGAGGGGAGGAGTATATTTACAGCTAGAATTTACCAAAAGTCAAGTATTGTGTGGAGGGGGCTTGGCCTCCAGCTCCGGCTGGAAATCGGGAGAAAATCGGGAGAAAATTTGTCCCGGGAGGTTTTTTCGGGAGAGGCGCTGAAATTCGGAAGTCTCCCGGGAAAATCGGGAGGGTTGGCAAGTATGCCAGGACCAGTCCAAGCCCGAGGCATCTTTTTCTTTTGTGTTAATCTGACCGAAAACAATGGCTGTTTACATACCCCCCATTCCTTTAGAAACAGCTGTTGTTATGTAAACAGGGAATATCCAAATAAAAGAGGAGACGTGAACTTTTTTCCGTTAGAACGTGGGTGACACTGTAAGAGGTTACAGGTCGACACGTCTCTCCTCAAATTGAGCTAAATTGAATTATGTCTCTGAAGTGAAGTGAAGTGTATTATATTTATATAGCGCGTTTCTCTATTGACTCAAAGCGCTTTTACATAGTGAAAACTCAATATCTAAGTTACATTTTAAACCAGTGTGGGTGGGACTGGGAGCGGGTGGGTAAAGTGTCTTGCCCAAGGACACAACGGCAGAGACTAGGATGGCGGAAGCGGGGATTGAACCTGGAACCCTCAAGTTGCTGGCACGGCCACTCTACCAACCGAGCTATAACGCCCCGCTCTGTTTAATTCTTTGCTTCTTGTCTCGTTTAATAGAAGTCATCAGTGTTTGAACCTGACAGTTTAAGTTATACATGCTTCACTGATGAGAGTATTTGGCAAGCACCGTTTTGTCCGACTAATTTCAGCGATCCTTGAACTCATCGTAGTTTGTTTACATGACCAACTTTCTCCGACGCTGCCACAGAAAGACGTGTTTTATGCCACACCTTCTTTGTCTCGTTTTTTCCACCAAACTTTTTATGCTGTGCGTGAATGCACAAAGGCGAGCTTTGTTGATATTATTGACTCGTTGGAGTGTTAATCAGGCATTTAGTCAGTGCACGACAGCACGCTAATCGATGCTAACATGCTATTTGGGCTAGCTGTATGTACATATTGCATCATTATGCCTCATTTGTAGGTAATTTTGAGCTCATTTAATTTCCTTTACTTATGGGGCGGTATAGCTCGGTTGGTAGAGTGACCGTGCCAGCAACTTGAGGGTTGCAGGTTCGATCCCCGCTTCCGCCATCCTGCCGTTGTGTCCTTGGGCAAGACACTTTACCCACCTGCTCCCAGTGCCACCCACACTGGTTTAAATGTAACTTAGATATTGGGTTTCACTATGCTCTTTTCTACTATTACCAAATAGCATTATTTTAGTTTTACTATCTTTGAATCTCAGTAAAACTAAAATTATGCTATTTGGTAATAGTAGAAAAGAGCATCATACACAAATACAAATAGACGAAGTAGACATAGAAAGGGTAAAAGAAACTAGATTTTTGGGAGTATTAATAGATGATCAAATGAACTGGAAATCTCATATACAAAACATACAACATAAGGTGGCAAAAAACATTTCAATAATGAATAAAGCAAAATATGTCCTGGGCCAAAAATCACTACATGTTCTCTACTGCTCGCTAGTGTTACCATATCTGAGTTATTGTGCAGAAATATGGGAAAATAACTGCAAATGTGCGCTACATTCGCTAACCGTGTTACAAAAAAAATCAGTTAGAATAATACATAATGTTGGATATAGAGAACACACAAACCCTTTATTTATTAAGTCAGAAATATTAAAGTTTGGTGATTTGGTAAAATTGCAAACAGCTAAAATGATGTACAAAGCAAACTATAACCTGCTACTAAAGAATGTACAGCAATTCTTCTCAACTAAAGAGGAGAAATATAACCTTAGAGGAAAAAATAATTTAAAACATTTATATGCACGTACAACACTTAAAACTTTTAGCATATCAGTATGTGGAATTAAATTATGGAATGGATTAAGTAAAGAAGTTAAAAATTGTACTGATATGATCCAGTTTAAGAGGTTGTTCAAAATAATAGTGCTTACAGAGTACAAAAAAGAAGAATTATGAGAAATACTTTCAACCTTATTGAAAATAAGATATTCTTCATCTCAGTATGTTAATAATGACTGAATTTATTAATTAATTACATATTACAAAACTGTTGTATACTAATTCATAGATGTTATTTTATTATATAAAAAGGTCAGTAAATGATTCTATATATTTGTAAACGCTTGAAGTGGGAAAGGGGTAGGATTAAATAAGCTTTGCTTCTTCCTACTCCTTTTCGGGCATGATGTAAAATGAAATGATATGAAATTGTGTGATGTATTATGATGTAAGTGTGTTCATGTTCGAAATAAACTAAAGAAAGAAAGCGTTTTGAGTCACTAGAGAAAAAGCGCTATATAAATATAATTCACTTCACTTCACACGTATGTCCTCTGTGTATTTAATTGATATGTGCATGTTTCATGACCTGTATGTAATATTAGCTGCATTTCTTTGCCATGTTGTTCCAGACCACAGCAAACGTTACCCAGCTTGCAAAGATTGTAAAAAATCCATTAGAAGAAGACAGCCTGCCGTTTCCTTTAACTTGGACACACACATCTATACCTTTGGCCATTCTGAACCAGTAATTTTCAGAAGTGATCTCATCCTGTGAGAAGCCTCCATTTTACTAATGATTTCCAATGTTGCAAAAAAATGTGTAGAATACAAATTCAAATACAACATTTTTGTCAACGAAGATTTGCGCCAGCCCTTGATAGTAGGCTAATATAGCTAATATAGACACTTACGTCATGTGTTGCCTTCATTATAACACTTATATAAGATTTTTTATTTTTTTGCGGCTCCAGACAGATTTTTTATTTTTGTATTTTTGGTCCAATATGGCTCTTTCAAAAATTTGAGTTGGCGACCCCTGACTTTCCCTGTCTTGTTTTTTTACCAACACATAAATGGAGCTCTAATTGCACATGCATACAGCAGCACAGCTCATCTTGCACACAGTTGCATGACTATGTAATTGTTATGGGTCAGTGGGTCTATCAACAACAAATACAGTGGTGGTGGGGAGGTGTATCTGGGATAATGACACCCACCACCACCAGCTGCTGCTGTAACATCACTTTAAGTGCTGTTCTATTCCTACGTACCATTTGTCCCTGCTCCCCTCGACTGCATTGTGTCACTAGTTGACATTAATTAAGAAACGGTTCTTGTTGGTACAGATGTTGAAAAGTGAAAATATACTGGAATATTTGAATGACCCAGTAATTGTATCATTCAGTTTGGATTAAAACCTTTTCTGAATGTACAAAACCCAAAACCAGTGAAGTTGGCACGTTGTGTAAATCGTAAATAAAAACAGAATACAATGATTTGCAAATCCTTTTCAACCTATATTCAATTGAATAGACTACAAAGACAAGATACTTAACGTTCGAACTGGAAAACGTTGTTATTTTTTGCAAATATTAGCTCATTTGGAGTTTGATGCCTGCAACATGTTTCAAAAAAGCTGGAAAAAGTGGCAAAAAAAGACTGAAAAAGTGCTCATCAAACACTTATTTGGAACAGGCTAATTGGGAACAGGTGGGTGCCATGATTGGGTATAAAAGCAGCTTTCATGAAATGCTCAGTCATTCACAAACAAGGATGGGGCGAGGGTCACCACTTTGTCATCAAATGCGTGAGCATATTGTCCAAAAGTTTAAGAACAACATTTCTCAATTAGCTATTGCAACAAATTTAAGGATTTCAGTATCTACGGTCTGTAATATAATCAAAAGAATCAGAGAATCTGGAGAAATCACTGCACGTGACCGATGATATTACAGACCTTCGATCCCTCAGGCCGTACTGCATCAAAAAGCGACATCAGTGTGTAAAGGATATCACCACAAGGGCTCAGGAACACTTCAGAAATCCACTGTCAGTAACTACAGTTTGTCGCTACATCTGTAAGTACAAGATATAACTCTACTATGCAAAGCGAAAGCCATTTATCAACAACACCCAGAAACGCAGCCGGCTTCGCTGGGCCCGAGCTCATCGAAGATGGACTGATGCAAAGTGGAAAAGTGTTGTGTGGTCTGACGAGTCTACATTTCAAATGTTTTTTTGGAAACTGGGGACGTCGTGTCCTCCGGACCAAAGAGGAAAAGAATCATCCGGATTGTAATTAGCGCAAAGTTCAAAAGCCAGCATCTGTGATGGTATGGGGGTGTATTAGTGCCCAAGTCATGAGTACTTACACATCTGTGAAGGCGCCATTAATGCTGAAAGGTACATACAGGTTTTGGAGCAACATATGTTACCATCCAAGCAACGTTGTCATGGACGCCCCTGCTTATTGCAGCAAGACAATGCCAAACCACGTGTTACATCAGCGTGGCTTCGTAGTAAAAGAGTGCGGCTACTAGACTGGCCTGCTTGTAGTCCAGACATTGAAAATGTGTGGTGCATTATGAAGCTTAAAATACCACAACGGAGACCCCCGGACTGTTGAACAACTTAAGCTGTACATCAAGCAAGAATGGGAAATAATTCCACCTAAAAAAATTCAAAAATTGGTCTCCTCAGTTCCCAAACGTTTACTGAGTGTTGTTAAAAGGAAAGGCCATGTAACACAGTGGTAAAAATGCCAACTTTTTTGCAATGTGTTGCTGCCATTAAATTCTAAATGAATGATTATTTGCAAAAACAAAATAAGTTTCTTAGTTCGAACATTAAATATCTTGTCTTTCTAGTTTATTCAATTGAATATAAGTTGAAAATGATTTGCAAATCATTGTATTCTGTTTTTATTTACGAATTACACAACGTGCAACTTCACTGGTTTTGGGTTTTGTATTATAAGAGTAATGGTCATTAATAACCCACCCTCTTTCTGGTCTGACCATGTAAGCTATGCCCAACTAATAAGAGATACTTTGACAAAAACAGCGACAAAAAAAATAAATCACTCCACATTCTTTACTGCTCGCTAGTGTTACCATATCCGAGTTATTGTGTAGAAATATGTTTTTAACTTATTGATAATCTTATTCATCTCACTATATGAAAGACAAATTACTTCACTTTGTATTATTTATCTATATATTTATTTAGAATTGTGTTATTCATGCAGTAAAGTGTGAACAAATTGAGAACAGGAAGTAAACAAAAGTGTTAGCAATTGCGAATGGAAAAGGTTAGGATTAAATAAGCTCTGCTTCTTCCTACTCCTTTTCGAACATGTTGAAAAGTGAAACTGGAAATTGTCATATTTCATGTTGTAATTGTATGCATGTTGGAAATAAACTCAAATCATAAAGTGATTATAGTGCAGATAGGAAAAGTCCACAAAAAGCAAGATAAAAACACATGAAAACAAGTGGTAACATTAAAGAACATAAAGGGCATATACTGAATATATATATATAAATAAATATATATATACAAACACAACACTTTTGTTTTTGCTCTCATTTTTCATGAGTTGAACTCAAAGATCAACTTGCTCTTTACCCCAAATCTTTCGGCACCATAGCTGTAGATGGTGGCTCCCATGTTGTCCAGTTTTCTTTCAACAGGATCCTTCTGTTGTTCTAGAAGGAAAACCAGGTCTGAGTCAACGGTCTCCCACTCTCTCTTCTGGTTGGACTTGGGCCATAGGATCTGGGCTTTCCCTCCTTCCATCATCCTCTCCGTTGCGGGCAGAGGCTGACTGGGCTCAATGTTGGAGACTGCAGCTGGCTGCTGCAGGACTGGTTTTGGCTGGCTGGGCTCCGGTCTGGAGGCTGCTGCTGGCTGTGGCTGGTTAGGCTCCAGGCTGGAAAATGCTAGAGGGTCTATGCGACGTTGAGCTTCTTTCGAGGTACTGATACCCTGAGGACTGTGGGGGTTCTCCTGCCTCCGGGCTTCACTCGACTGATTTGGCCTACTTCTTAAGAAGTACTGGTCAATGCGAGACACTTCGCTGAGCTCGCTGAGGCATTTCCTCTTGCCTTGATGGATGTTAAGGCCCTTCGCGGTTGTTATTTCTGACCAGCCACAAATGCAGTTCTGCAGCGTTTGTCCTGTTGGCGGACCATTAGTTGTGCTGGTCGTTCTGTTCACTGTCTGTTCCGTTCCGTGGTCTTTCATTGTGAGATCCATCCGTAATGGGTCATCTTCCGCCCCCGCTCTCGCAGACCCAAGGGGTATTTTCTTCTTTGGCTTTTTCGTAGCAATGATGGGTGGAACCAGGAACGCTGTGCAGCGCTGGGTCCTGCCGGTAGGGCCGCTAACCCACACCAGCCCCGCTGGGGTCTATTCCAGACCAGGCCGTCATCTGGTCTTTCCCTGATTGTCAGTTGTTCTTTCGCAGCGGTCACTGGATCTTATTCAGACTTCAGAATTTGTTGAAAGGACTAGTTGGTACAATCCCTAAAATTGTTACTATATACTGTACACCAAAGACCTATGCCTCTCAAATATTGTTCACAAATCTGTCTAAATCTGTGATAGTGAGCATTTCTTCTTTGCCAAGGAAATCCATCCCACCTCACAGGTGTGGCATATCAAAATGTTAATCAAAAAGCATGATTATTGCGCAGGTGTTCCTTAGACTACCCACAATAAAAAGCCACTCTGAAATGTGCAGTTTTGCTTTATTGAGGGTCTGGGGGGGTGAGAAAACTAGTCAGTATCTGTCTGGTGTGACCACCATTTGTCTCATCTCCTTCGCATAGAGTTTTGGATCTTTAATGGCTGTGCCAAGTTGCTGGATATTGGCAAGAACTAGAACACGCTGTCGTATACGCCGATCCACAGCATCCCAAACTCAAAGCTCAATTGGTGAGTATGCTGGCCACGCAAGAACTGAGATGTTTACAGCTTCTAGGAATTGTGTACAGATCATTGCAACATGAAGTGATGGTCTGGGGTGAATGGCACAATGACGGGCATGAGGATCTCGTCACGGTATCTGTGTGCTTTCAAAATGCCAGCAATAAAATGCACTTGCGTTCGTTGTCCATAACATACGCCTGCTCATACCATAACACCCCCTCGCCCACACCATGGGCCACTCAACGTTGACACCAGCAAACCCACTTGACGCCACACCTGCTGTCTGCCATCTGCCCTGAACAGTGAAAACCGGGATTCATCGGTGAAGAGAACACCTCTCCGATGTGTCAAATGTGAGCGTTTGCCCACTCAAGTCGGTTATGACAACAAACTGCCGTCAGGTCGAGACCTCGATGAGGGCGATGAGTATGCAGATGAGCTTCCCTGAGACGGTTTCTCACAGTTTGTGCAGAAATTCTTTGGTTGTGCAAACCAATTGTTGCAACAGCTGTCCGGCTGGCTGGACTCAGACGATCATGGAGGTGCACCTGCTGGATGTGGAGGTCCTGGGCCGGTGTGGTTACACGTGGTCTGCGGTTCTGAGGCAGATTTGTGAACAGTATTTGAGAGGAATAGTTTTTTTTGTGTATATAGTAAACGTTTTAGATCTTTGAGTTCAACTTATGAAAAATGAGAGCAAAAACAAAAGTGTTGCGTTTATATTTTTGTTCATGGTAGAAGACATTAAAAGAGCACAAAGCCGTAGCGATCATCTGCTTGTTCAGCGTAGTTACAACGTAAAAACAAAAAATGTACAATAAATATTGTGCACATACAAATGCACCATAAACAAACAACAAAACAAAATAACATGCCACCTCTGCTGAGGTGGAGGGCAGCACGGCCAGAGACAGGAACCGACCTAATAAAGCAGCCAAGAGAGCCAACTCCGTCCTAAGATGCCCACTATCTCTCGGACATTGTACAGTCTGCTCAGGGTGACCTAAGTGTCCGATACATGCGCATTTAGACAGAGCTCCGTGAAGCTTGTCCATCCCAAAGCTCAACGCGAGCTCTGCAGCCTCGTCTCTTCCTACCCATCTCCTCCGGTCTCTTCACTCGGACTCAGGAATGGCAGAGTGCCAGCAGCTGGTCTCCAGTGCACACATGGCCAAAAAGCCCCCCTGAGGTATTTCCAAAAGTTGACAGAAAAGCAGCGAAGAAGTGGCGAAAGTCCCGAAGGGGCCTGAACCAAAAGGCAAAAAAATATAAACAACAAGAGGGAAACATCAAGAACACACAGGAGTTTGCACTAGGGCACGGAGCTCCTGCAACCAGCAGCCACTATGTAACATATATAATTACTGTTCGGTTCCGGTCGCATTGTTGCGACGGTTGTATCCTTTTGGATGCAGAAGGACACGCAGGAAAGCGTGCTGGCAAGAATCTTTTGTAATTTCTCAAGGCAAAAGTACAAAAACTTAGACGCTAGTCGTCGGCGATCACTCAAAACGAGTATGATTGTCCTCCTGTTGGTGGGATTGCCTTCAGGAGAACGCCTGTGCGTGAAATCTTTTAAAGTGGGGGGACTGGTGCATAGACAGCCACCACACTGTCCTTGGCAAAGAGAAGGCCAGGGTCCAATGGCATGGAGACCAAGACAATTGGGAGACCATCTTTGCTGCAGCCTTTTTCCGCCTTTGTGACCGTTGTGGAGCTTCTATGCAACCATCATCCGCCCACTCCGCCGTTGAGGTCTTTTTCGACGAGGGAGACGCGCAGACTCCAACGTCAATTATTCGCTGTGGGGAGCTGTATCCGGTGGCAAGGGAAACCCAGGACGACCGGCACCTCCTCACAGCTGCAGGAGGCTGCTGGAGCTCCGGTCTGTCGGAGGACCGCCAATGGTGCGCCTACCAGCACTTGCTTTTCTGTCAGGGTGTGCTCCCCTAGCCTTTTGTCTTCCCAGACTAACCCACAAGACAGCGGGGCAGTGGTTGGGTGATGCCAGGGCGTGTCCACCAAGTGGGCCTGCGCATTACGCCTCTGGGGACCACTGCAGCTCCGAGAACCCCTGCCACGTTTGCCTTGGGCCGTGGGGCCGTAGTTACCGTGTGTGGCCACGTGGAGGCCTGACAGGAGTCTTGGTGAAGGAGAGGCTGTGTACTGGCAGGAGAAGACTAACGCACAATGCTGCTTCTCCGTTCACCACAAAGGCTAGCCAGTGGCAGTGTCTGTAAGCTAGAGGTTAGCAAGCAGTTGGGAAGTAGACATGCAACCTTCACTCTAACTACTGCACTAGACACATCACAACACCCTTTAGGCTGGGCTCACACACACACAAAGACGCTTGTTTTGAGAAGTGAACATTGACAACATTTTGGCTGAATGAGCAGGTATTGGACACCTCGGTGTCCTTAGACGCATCCTCACTCATCCATGCAGACTGGACACTGGCCGAGAGTTAGTGGGCGGCCAAGGGGGGGAGTCGGCTCTCTTGGTTGCTTTGTTGGGTCTGCTCCTGTCTCTGGCCATGCTCCCCCCACCCCAGCAGACGATGGCGTGGAACACCACAGTGAATGTTTTTTTTTGTTGTTCTTGTTTTACTTTTGTAGCTGTATGTAGAAATGGCTGGTTGCATCAGCTCTGCTCTTTTAATGTCTTTAATGTCCTTTGTGTTCTTTGATGTTTGATGTTTCCCCTCTTACACACATGCTTATGTGTGCTATCTCTATGAGGTTTTTTTTCCCTTGGCCTTAGTCTGGACTCCCTCTACAGGGGCCCAGGCTTACAATCTTGCTCTGTCTCCCTCTAATGTTTGTCGGCTCTCGAATGAGATTGTGCTGAAAATCATAATTTCCCCTGGGGGATTAATAAAGTATTTCTGATTCTGATTCTGATTGACCCAGCGACTCGTGCTTGGTCACTGAGGAATATAAGGAGGAGTGAGTCTGGTGGAGACACTAATTACTAAAGACGGGCAGCTGTAGAGAACGGGGCTCAATAAACCAGTAAATAAACACAAGAATATTACAAAACCAAAGACATGATCCGGGCATGATCATGACAATTACGTATTGTTATGAAAACAGTGTTGGATAAAAACGTATGATTTCACCTACCAGTTCAACAACAATATGACAACCATAGCAACCATAATTAAATCATGTCGTTCTTAAGCATCTCTTTTGTGAAATGTCATACACCCACATTTGTGATTGACAGCTATTAACGCCAAGCATTTTCTTAGGGTCTTACTTTTAGTTTTGACGAATATAGGCTTTTATTTGTTAAATATGTTGTCTTAAACCACTATTGTAGTAGTGTGCAGTTCTGTTAGATACTAATAGTATATATGGAAACACTGGTATCTGTATATATATATATATATATATATATATATATATATATATATATATATATATATATATACATATATGTGTGTGTGTGCATATATATATATATATATATATATATATATATATATATATATATATATATATATATATATGTGTGTGTGTGTATATATATATATATATATATATATATATATATATGTGTGTGTGTGTGTATATATATATATATATACAAACCCTGTTCCATATGAGTTGAGAATTTGTGTTAGATGTAAATATAAATGGAATACAATGATTTGCAAATCCTTTTCAACCCATATTCAGTTGAATATGCTACAAAGACAACATATTTGATGTTCAAACTGATTAACATTTTTTTTTTTTGCAAATAATCATTAACTTTAGAATTTGATGCCAGCAACACGTGACAAAGAAGTTGGGAAAGGTGGCAATAAATACTGATAAAGTTGAGGAATGCTCATCAAACACTTATTTGGAACATCCCACAGGTGTGCAGGCTAATTGGGAACAAATGGGTGCCGTGATTGGGTATAAAAGTAGATTCCATGAAATGCTCAGTCTTTCACAAACAAGGATGGGACAAGGGTCACCACTGTGTCAACAAATGCGTGAGCAAATTGTTGAACAGTTTAAGAAAAACCTTTCTCAACCAGCTATTGCAAGGAATTTAGGGATTTCACCATCTATGGTCCGTAATATTATCAAAGGGTTCAGAGAATCTGGAGAAATCACTGCATGTAAGCAGCTAAGCCCGTGACCTTCAATCCCTCAGGGTGTACTGCATCAACAAGCGACATCAGTGTGTAAAGGGTATCACCACATGGGCTCAGGAACACTTCAGAAACCCACTGTCAGAAACTACAGTTGGTCGCTACATCTGTAAGTGCAAGTTAAAACTCTCCTATGCAAGGCGAAAACTGTTTATCAAAAACACCCAGAAACGCCGTCGGCTTTGCTGGGCCTGAGCTCATCTAAGATGGACTGATACAAAGTGGAAAAGTGTTCTGTGGTCTGATGAGTCCACATTTCAAATAGTTTTTGGAAACTGTGGACGTCATGTCCTCCGGACCAAAGAGGAAAAGAACCATCCGGATCGTTATAGGCGCAAAGTTGAAAAGCCAGCATCTGTGATGGTATGGGGTTGTATTAGTGCCCAAGACATGGGTAACTTACACTTCTGTGAAGGCGCCATTAATGCTGAAAGGTACATACAGGTTTTGGAGCAACATATGTTGCCATCCAAGCAACGTTACCATGGACGCCCCTGCTTATTTCAGCAAGACAATGCCAAGTCACGTGTTACATCAACGTGGTTTCATAGTAAAAGAGTGCGGGTACTAGACTGGCCTGCCTGTAGTCCAGACCTGTATCCCATTGAAAACGTGTGGCGCATTATGAAGCCTAAAATACCACAACTTAAGCTGTACATCAAGCAAGAATGGGAAAGAATTCCACCTGAGAAGCTTAAAAAATGTGTCTCCTCAGTTCCCAAACGTTTACTGAGTGTTGTTAAAAGGAAAGGCCATGTAACACAGTGGTGAACATGCCCTTTCCCAACTACTTTGGCACATGTTGCAGCCATGAAATTCTAAGTTAATTATTATTTGCAAAAAAAAAAAAAAAAGTATGAGTTTGAACATCAAATATGTTGTCTTTGTAGTGCATTCAACTGCATATGGGTTGAAAAGGATTTGCAAATCATTGTATTTCGTTTATATTTACATCTAACACAATATCCCGACTCATATGGAAACAGGGTCTGTACTTCGGATCTCTGACCGGATTAAAACTGCTATGGTAGTGAACGAGGTTGCGAGTTCATTGTAAACAAATAACGAACCCGGCAAAAGTTGACTGGAAGTTAAAAATCCCTGGCGCTGGTCTTGCCTGGAAAAAAAAACTGTTTAAAACACAACCAAGTCTTGTGTTTGAGAATACTGACAAACTTGGCTTTGCAAAATGTACGATTTTCCGCAAGGAAATCAATTATGGGAAACATGGCTGTGTCGCACTGGAAGATGATGTTGCTGGATCGAAACACAAGGAGCTGGTTCACATTCAGAAGACAAACTGTGCATTACCGAGTAAAGTGATAATAAATTCATGAAATCTCCTAAGAATGTTAATTATTTTCTGCTCTGCCCCCCTCTTCCTTGTGGAAGGGGGGGCACAGGTCCGGTAGCCATGGATGAAGTGCTGGCTGTCCAGAGTCGGGACCCGGGGTGGACCGCTCGCCTGTGCATCGGTTGGGGACATCTCTGCGCTGCTGACCCTTCTCTGCTCGGGATGGTCTCCTGCTGGCCCCACTATGGACTGGAATCTCACTATTATGTTAGATCCACTATGGACTGGACTTTAACAATATTATGCCACTCGACTTCCATTGCACCGGTCTCCCCTAGAGGGGGGGTCACCCACATATGCGGTCCTCTCCAAGGTTTCTCATTGTCATTCTTATTGACATCCCACTGGGTTGAGTTTTTCCTTGCCCTTATGTGTGGGATCTGAACCGAGGATGTCGTTGTGGCTTGTGCAGCCCTTTGAGACACTTGTGATTTAGGGCTATATGAATAAACATTGATTGATTGATTGAATGTATTATTTGTAACAGGTATAAACTGACACGGCAAAATTAAGATAAACAGTTATATTGTGTGGCTTTCGATGTATTCTCTGGTTGATATTTTATGTGTATCGGCTTTAATGAAATACATAAAATATAAAAAAGATAAACATAAATAAATAAGCACTGTGAACATTGGGAGTTTAATGATTGTTACGGTATAATTAAAATGCATCATCTAAAATGATGCATGTCTAGATCCGGCCCGCCAATAAATTAGCTATGGCCCCCGGGATGATATTTGATTAGTATTAGGCGCAAGGAATTTTCAAAATGGGTTCCCAGGGACCCCATCAAGTCATAAAAATGGGGTCCCACAGTAAATATTTGGGATCCCACTTTTTTTAAACCATTTTGAAAACAAATGATAAATATATGCATTATCCTGTTATATCTCACATTCTATATTGCATTTGGAAAAAGGTTGTCATAAACGTTACTTAATTAATTAAAAAATAATAATACAAAAGAAAACATTTTTTTCATGCGTATGTACATTTATTCAGTTATAATCATTCATTCACTTTCTTTTTTCCTTCATGGATCTAAACTTTACCGCTGTCGGTATTTTTTTCAAGATTTTTATTGTAATATTTTCAGAATGTGTTTGTTCTATTTTTGTAAGACAAAGAAAACAATCTGAAGTTGTCTTTATTTTTTTTTTAGTTTTAATGCCATGATTTTAATAGTCCGGCCCACGTGTTGCACAGATTTTCCTCCATGCGGCCCCTGAGCTAAAATGAGTTTGACACCCCTGTCATAGCTGATTATGTAATTTCCCTTACTTTATATGATCATTGATATATATTCACATATATCATATAGCCGGATCAGTGATGGTAATTTAGTGTAAATTTGTTGATGGTGGTGGATTTTGTCATTATTTTGTCTTTATCTACTAAGAATCCCTACAATTTATGTGGTGCATTACATCGGACATGTAAGTGTTATATAACAGCCAAAAGAGGTTGGTGGAAAGAATAAATGTAAAGGTAAAAAAATATAGTGTTGAAATGCACTCAATTGGAGGAAATGTAGTTTTGATTTTCCAAATGTTCCAATTTTCTCAAATGGCGCTCACATACCTGTCACCAGCCCGCTGCAAACTGCACTTTTAAATGCATAACAATAATAACTAGCAAATTTAAAAAAAAAATTGTCTGATTATCTATTACAACCATTCCTTTCTTATTGTTTACTCACAATAACTCTATGCTCACATGATGAGATGTACCAAAAACACAGTTTGTATCAATGCATGATATTAAGCCAATTAAAATGGGATCTCGTTGCATTTGTAGTGATTAATTACGGCTCATTACTAGCCTCTGCTGATAATTGCAATGGTACATCTTGTACACGCACAAAAAAGAACACACAAAATGGTCACAGGTTAACTGAATGTGTTCCACACGTGTTCAGTATTTGTCCTGCGCTGCATATATCAGTCAAATGGCTGAGATTCAGAATGTTTTCTATTGTTATTTTTGAGTAAAACATCTCCTGCAGAACACAACACTGGCGGTCACACTTGCTGACTAATAAGTAAGTATAGTCAGAAAAGATTTAAGTAAGTTGAATGTAACAATTTGAGATTGGAGAAATGGACAAATGAGAGTCAACCTTATGGTAATATCAGGTTTAAAGCCATGGCAAGATGTTCTCCCAACAAAAAAATAATATTTTTCGCAGTGAGAAGAGGAGACATCCCTGCAGATAAACCCTGCTGTGCGCGTCGTTTAGAGGTGGGTGGTGCTTCACTTCCGTGTTCAGATTACGGATAAGGGGCAGTGATAACATTACATTTACCGTATTTTTCGGAGTATAAGTCGCACCGGAGTATAAGTCGCACCTGCCCAAAATGCATAATAAAAGAAGGAAAAAAACATATATAAGTTGCACTATGAAAAAAACTGCGACTTATAGTCCGACAAATACGGTCGATTGTTACTGTGACTAATTTAGTAAGTAAGATGACATAAAAGCTCAACACAAATGAAAGACAGTCGGCAGGAAGTTGAAAGGAGACTTTTTTTATTGCAGTCAAGCCAACATCAAAACATGTTAAGGCACTTTCTCAAACCAATCACACGCGGAAGGATTAAAAAAAAAACTACATTCCGGGTTCAGCTTCATATTAGCTACTACACCTAACAAAATAAAATCATATAATGTTGTCGAGGAAGCCCTCTGGTGGGTTCTTCGGACCACCACACACTGCCAGGAGAGCCCGGAATTCAGGGTATAACACTGTTTTATTTTCATAAAAATCAATAGGCTCCTGCTTTCCAGCACAATGTATTTTCCTCCAACTCCAACCTCGTGTCTCGTTCCGGCTGCTGCTAATAAAGGCGACAGGGGATTAGATAACAAGGCCGAACTGGGCCATCCACTCACCTGTCGCTGTCTTCGAGGCCGGTCCTTGCACACCCCGTTCTGCGGCAGGCCCGCAGGCCACGCCCCCCTCCGCAAATGTATTGTAGCGTCCATAAGAAAACAAACAAAATCTGAAGCTCATTTTTAGCTTTTGTTGCCAATTTTAATTTTGTTGCCCAATTCCAACAAGTATTTCCTCCGTGCACACACGTGTTACACATTTCCTGTTTGTCGGCTCCCAGACCAAGGTCGAGGAGCGCAGGGGAGATGTTCTCTCCCGGTCCTTACGGTTCCGCTCTTGGGTCGGAATGACGAGGGTGTCTATTTTTTGCAACTCTGTCACTTTACTTATGTTTTCCACACAAAGCCATCCACCAAGCTACTAGCGCTCCTGCACACTCACTGCCACCGCTCCCTCACCTCTCCCGCCCACTCACTCACTCACGTCACTCACCTCACATACCGCCATTCTTAAAGGAGCACACACACCCGTACGCTACTCTCCCAACACAGGTCTCCCTCCGTGCTTCACTTCTAGACACGCAACACTTCATTCTCCACCGACACGGTGTGTTCACAGACATTGGTAAAAATCCCCGTCATAACGCACTGACATACACATTAATACCAGCAGGTAGTTACGGTATGAATGGCTATATATAGTTATTATTTGCACACTATTGACTAATGATGCACTGAAAATTTGGCTGGAAAAAAACGTAACCTATGCCCCCGAGACCTATGTTGTGATGACGTACGCCATACGGTTGTCTGGAGCAGAGGCTTTGTGTCCACTCTGTGGACGTACTTTAATATATTCAAGATATACCCGCGGACAGCGGTCTTCACAATTTATGATGACGCTGGCGGATTTTAATGAGAGAAAGGCTCCCAGCAACGCCAAGCAAGTGTGACGTCAGGCTCTCTGCAGCTCGCAAAATCTCTAAACATGAGTACAGTCTCCAATAACACCAAAAATAGATGCTATATGTGTTGCCAGTGTTTTTTTGTTTGTTTTTTTAAAGAAAGAGTGACTAAAAGGATTGGAGAAATATCTAAAAAAATAAATGAATAAATAAAAAGTACATAGGCAGCCACAATTTAAAAATAGAACAAAACAATATTATGTAAGACAGAATATATATAAATGTTAATACTATACTTAATAACATATTTTTTTTAAATGTATATTCACATTGTTTTGCCTTTTTAAAGAATACATGCATCATAGCAAAATATGCGATGATGTCATATTGACCACAAACCTAACCACGCCCCCGCCGCCACAAGTATTTTGGCAATTTGGGGGGAACCAAACAAAATAAGGTCTTACATTACGATCACGCCTTGTCAGATATGTTTTGTGATGTTATTATGTGAGCGGTACACCTTACAAAGTGTACAAGAAATGCCCTAAGCTCCTACACATGCTGTGGAAGCTTATGCGGGTGATATGTGCCAAAGGAACCGTACCAACAAGCTGGAGAAGGGCAGACGGGTGCTTTGTGCCGAAAGAACGGGGATCCACACAGATCAGCCAAATCCAAACCATTTTCTTGCTCAGTGTGGAGGGGAAAATCTTCTTTTCAGTGCTGGCCAAAAGAATGAGCTCCTTCATGAATATATTGACAGCTCTATCCAAAAGGGCGGTATCGAAGGGTTCTCTGGGTGCCTGGAGCATACAGGGGTCCTCAGCCAACTTATCCAAGAAGCAAAGGAGAAGAAAGGGAACCTAACAGTAGTCTGGCTTGATTTTGCTAATGCATAAGGGTCAATTCCCCATAACGTGATCCAAGTGGCTATGGACCATTACCACATCCCAAATCACATCCAGGGGATTATCACAGGCTACCTGGGAGACATCAAGCTACGATTCCAAGCAGCCATGTTCACAACAAATTGGTAGCCAGTGGAGAAAGGAATAGTGACAGGGTGTACCATCTCCCCGATCTTGTTTGTCATGGGAATGAACCTGATCATCTCTGCAGCGATCATAAAGTCAAGAGGACCAAAGACTGCAGCAGGAAGCCAACAACCAGCAATCAGGGCATTCATGGATGATCTTACCGTGATAACACCAACTCACGTGCAGGCAAGATGGGTTTTGGCTGAACTGGATTGTATGGCTACTTGGGCAAAGGTGATCCAAAAGGGAAAAACAATGGGAAAGTTCAAGCTGCTTGTTCAGGGGGAAGCAATCCCGAACATCCAGAGGAACCCTATTAAAAGCCTTGGAAAGTAGTATGATGATTCCATGACGGATAAAAACAGCATCTCCAGCACCGAAAACCAAGTTGAAGAACGGCTGAAAAAGATTGACAAGTCTGGTCTGCCTGGGAAATACAAGTGCTGGATCTACCAGCATGGCCTACTCCAAAGACTTATGTGGCTTTTCACGGTGTACGAAGTGGCCATAACAACAGTTGAAGGGTTGGAGAGAAAGTTCAACAAGCATCTTCGTAAATGGTTGGGAATACCCCCAAGCTTTACATCTACGGGGCTCTACATAAAGTCGGGTCAGCTCCAGCTCCCCCTGTCTTCAGTTGTGGAGGAGTTTAAAGTCGCAAAATGCAGACTTTCCCTGACGTATAGGGACTCCCAAGATCAACTCATCAGGGAAACTGGAATAAGAACAAGATCTGTCAGGAGGTGGGCCGCCAGCACTGCTGTTACCCAGGCAGAATCATCTCTCAGGACCAAAGATACCATCGGAAGCCCTTGCACTGGAAGACAGGGTCTAGGAACATCACATTTCCAGCAGTGGTCCAAGTATACTCCCAGGGAAAATAGGACCATGCTCCAGGATGAAGTTCGAAACCTTGAGGAAAAAGGAAGAAGACCTAAAGCCGTCGAGCTCGCAACCCAAGGTGCCTGGACAAGGTGGAACCTTCCCAAGAGGACCGTGACGTGGAGTGAACTGTGGAGGCTGGAGTCGTTTCGTATCTCGTTTCTGCTCTGAGCAGTATACGACACCCTGCCGACCCCAGTCAACTTGCATAGGTGGGGAATGAGGGAGGACCCGCTGTGCAGGTTGTGTGGCGGTAAAGGAACTATGGCGCACATTCTTTCTGGGTGCAAAACAGCATTGACCCAGGGAAGATACAGGTGGCGCCATGACAGGGTGTTGGCAATGCTCGCAGACATCTTAGAGGAAGAGAGGAGAAAGAAACACCCGGCCAAAACTAAGCCACTGCTGAGCACCATCACCTTCGTGAAAGAGGGTCATAGACCAGTTGTCCAAGGCTAAGCCAAGCAAAACCTCCTGCAGTTGGCCCAGGGTTGGGAGATGGAGGTCGACCTGGGGAGGAAGCTCCTCTTCCCAGAGGCGGTACAGTCCACCACTCTAAGACCAGACATAGTTATGTGGTCCCCAGAGGGAAAGAAAATCATCCTGGTATAACTTACTGTCCCGTGGGAGGAGGGATGTGAGGAAGCGGCAGAGAGGAAGAAAACAAAGTACCAACAACTTGTCCAGGACTGCTGGGACAAGGGGTGGACAGTATGGCTTATGACAGTGGAAGTTGGATGTCGAGGATTCCCTGCTCAATCTGTGTAGAATCTGATGACAAAGGTCGGATTGAAAGGTCACTTGAGGAAAACAGCCGTTCGTAGGCTGGGAGAAGCGGCAGAGAGAGCCTCCTGTTGGCTCTCGCATAAAAGAGAGGACAATAGCTGGAAGCCTGGATGAGAGAGGCAGTGTTCTGGCCAATCACTGCTGACCCACCAACCGGAGAGTGTTGTGGTTAAGGTTCGAAACACTCGGTGAACGTTGGGGACCACCTGATGACCTCTTGTCCAGGCCAAAGCTTTATCCATTAGAAATGGATTAAAATAGCATCTTTGATGTATTTGCAAACAAAACAAAACTGATATCTGCGCCCAAAGTAATGCTCGTACATTACTAGAGGAATATGGGGGAAAGTGGGGTTGGAGGGGGGGATTTTTCTGGCTGGCTGAAATATTGTGTAAATTCTTTTATAGCATGTTCTGGTCAAGTCCTAAATTACAGAATGATTAGCAGGCTGAATATTACATTTTATTAATTAATAGAGAAGGTTCAAACAGTGTCATGCAGCAATATGAAGACCATTAACTTGTATATGTAATGTACAGAATATCAGAAACATGTGTTCAGGTAGAAATATCACAGATTACATCTGGAATAGGCCACAAAAGGGACAAGCGGTAGAAAATGGACGGATGGATATCACTAAACATATTTGATCATCAAAGCATGATCATGACAATTCACATTTTGTGTTATTAATGCGTGAAACTGGTACCTAAACATGGTGTAGCTCCTCCTCTGAATGCAAGTGCTCCTAAAGCAGGAATACAAACTCTTTATTTCTACCAAATACACAATCTGACAAGACAACAACCCACAGCAGGCTTTTTTTTTAAATTAAATGGTGTTTGTCCTTTTTGTGATAACTGTTGAAAAAAGCATGATGTTTAAAACACATTTCATTAAAGCAAATTAACTGTCTATTCATAGTGTTAATAGATGATAAATAAATGATCTGTCTGGGGAACACTTGTTAAAGTTAAAAAATTATATCTATCTGTGATTAATCGCGATTCATTTTGAGTTAACTATGAGCAGAATGTATATTAATCGCAAATAAATATTTTAATTGTTTGACAGACCTAAGTTAAATTGATAAATTTGATTGGAAAATAGCTTTGATTTACAAATCCAAAACCAGTGAAGTTGGCACCTTGTAGAATAAAAACAGAATACAATAATTTGCAAATCCTTTTCAACTTATATTCAATTGAATACACGCAAAGACAAGATATTTAATGTTCGAACTGAGAAACTTCTTCTTTTATTTTTGCAATTAATCATTAACTTAGAATTTAATGGCAGAAACACATTGCAAAAACGTTGGCACAGTGTCATTTTTACCACTGTGTTACTTGGCCTTTTCTTTTAACAACACTCAGTAAACATTTGGGAATTGAGGAGACCAATTTTTGAAGCTTTTCAGGTAGATTTCAGAATCAGAATCAGAATACCTTTATTGTCATTGTATGGAAACAACAAAATTGGACAGCATTCCAGCTCAGTGCTTTTAAAACAACCTACATAAGATAGTCTTAAGACAACAAACAATAATAAAACAACATAATAAAATGTTAAAAACATATTGCACAGTAAATCTCTATCAGAAGTAAGCAAGTTAATAAAGTGGTGAGTGTTCAGGTACGTGCAGAGTTTAGGGCAATAACAGCTCTAGGATAGAAACTGTTTTTCAATCTATTTGTCCTTGCTTTGATGGTCTTATATCGCCTTCCTGAGGGCAAGAGTTCAAGCCAGTGGTGACCTGGGTGGGATGAGTCCCTGAGGATGCTGTTTGCTCTCCTGTTGCAGTGTCTCTTATACAGGTCCTCTAGAGATGTAAGAGGACATGCAGTGATCTTCTGGGCCACGTTTCTTTCCCATTCTTGCTTGATGTACAGCTTAAGTTGTTCAACAGTCCTTTGCGGTATTTTAGGCTTCATATTGCGCCACACATTTTCAATGGGAGACAGGTCTGGACTACAGGCAGGCCAGTCTAGTACCCGCATTCTTTTACTATGAAGCCACGCTGTTGTAACACGTGGCTTGGCATTGTCTTGCTGAAATAAGCAGGGGCGTCCATGATAACGTGGCTTGGATGGCAACATATGTTGCTCCAAAACCTGTATGTACCAGCATTAATGGTGCCTTCACAGATGTGTAAGTTACCCACAACCATAAGAAAAAAAGAATGAAGGTTGTAGCAAGCAGAATATGCGTTGTCAACAATTTTCCCTAAAATACGCATTGAGGCTACAAAGTGTGTTTTACCTGATTACTCGATGAGTCAAACAAACTAATCGATACATTACTCCTTTTACTTAAATAACCGATAGCTGCAATAATAGATAGCTGTATCACAATAGCAGAAAACGCGCAAATCTATTATTTTCTCACATTTCCAGGCAACTCAAAGAAACTATTTCCAATAGATGCCATTCACAAGGAATGTCGCCTCGTCTCGATGTGAGATTACGCAACATGTGACGCGTTACATGTTGATGCAGCACAAGGCAGCACCATGCCGTTTACGAGCGGAGTCCTGCAGAGTGTCATCTTATAAGCCACTTGGTATCCACAATATGCGGTAAAGAACATAGCCCACGCTCTTAACCATAAAAACCTTCTGCTTGGCTGTGCTTGTGTGGGAGAGTCAAGAGGTTGTCACAATAAATGTAGTCAGGGACAACGTAGTCAGAATTCACCATCTGCCTTCCATCACCTGGCTGCTGAGCAGCCTTCTGTTGGACAGCTGCACTCTTTGTCATCAGAACGTTGCGTGAAAACAGCTTTTTTTCTTGTGCTTTAGAGATGACATAATAATCTACGGATTTGGTATCGAAAAAAAATTATGATAAATTCATACAAATATTTTTTACTTTGGTTTCTGTTTTTTTATTTGACATAAGGGGGCGGGTGCTGTTGAGCAGGGCTTGATTTACCCAAGTTTACCCAGAAGCGGTTTTACGAGACCAGGTAAAAGACCGTAGAACAGGCCTCCGCAATGATTTTGACTCAGGGGGCCAGATTTTGAGAACAAAATGTGTCTGGGGGCCAGTATATCTATTTTTAGGAACACTAATACCAAACTTCACAATGATTGAATGCTAAAAACGTTGTGACAGACCCCTTTAAAAAACAGAATGGATTTTTTTTTTTTTTTTTTTACTGAATGAGACACCCATAATGTACAAACCCTGTTTCCATATGAGTTGGGAAATTGTGTTAGATGTAAATATAAACGGAATACAATGATTTGCAAATCATATTCAACCCATATTCAGTTGAATATGCTACAAAGACAACATATTTGATGTTCAAACTGATAAACTTTTTTTTTTTTGCAAATAATCATTAACTTTAGAATTTGATGCCAGCAAGACGTGACAAAGAAGTTGGGAAAGGTGCCAATAAATACTGATAAAGTTGAGGAATGCTCATCAAACACTTATTTGGAACATCCCACAGGTGTGCAGGCTAATTGGGAACAGGTGGGTGCCATGATTGGGTAGAAAAACAGCTTCCCAAAAAATGCTCAGTCTTTCACAAGGAAGGATGGGGCGAGGTACACCCCTTTGTCCACAAATGCATGAGCAAATAGTCAAACAGTTTAAGAACAACGTTTCTCAAAGTGCAATTGCAAGAAATTTAGGGATTTCAACATCTACGGTCCATAATATCATCAAAAGATTCAGAGAATCTGGAGAAATCACCTCACATAAGCGGCATGGCCGGAAACCAACATTGAATGACCGTGACCTTCGATCCCTCAGACGGCACTGTATCAAAAACCGACATCGATATCTAAAGGATATCACCACATGGGCTCAGGAACACTTCAGAAAACCACTGTCACTAAATACAGTTTGTCGCTACATCTGTAAGTGCATGTTAAAGCTTTACTATGCAAAGCGAAAGCCATTTATCAACAACATCCAGAAACGCCGCCGGCTTCGCTGGGCCCGAGATCATCTAAGATGGACTGATGCAAAGTGGAAAAGTGTTCTGTGGTCTGATGAGTCCACATTTCAAATTGTTTTTGGAAATATTCAACATCGTGTCATCCGGACCAAAGGGGAAGCGAACCATCCAGACTGTTTTCGACGCAATGTTCAAAAGCCAGCATCTGTGATGGTATGGGGGTGCATCAGTGCCCAAGGCATGGGTGACTTACACATCTGTGAAGGCACCATTAATGCTGAAAGGTACATACAGTCACATATGCTGCCATCTAAGCGCCGTCTTTTTCATGGACGCCCCTGCTTATTTCAGCAAGACAATGCCAAGCCACATTCAGCACGTGTTACAACAGCGTGGCTTCGTAAAAAAAGAGTGTGGGTACTTTCCTGGTCTGCCTGCAGTCCAGACCTGTCTCCCATCGAAAATGTGTGTTTGCATTATGAAGCATAAAATACGACAGGAGAATATCTTTGAATTGAAAAAGAGTTACAAAAAGAGACAACTGGAATTATATCAAACTGATTTTTGATTTTGATTGGACAAGTCATTTTGAAAATGCTTAAACGAAAATTAAAAGTATGTTGGAGTTCGGGTGTTGGTGGAGGTAACAGTGATAAAGTCATCTAAAATAATTTGTGTTAAAAAGGGAGCAGATAAATACAAGAATAGTGTTCTTCCATCTGCTTCTTTCTGATCATGGAAATGTAGAAGAAACAAAACAAAGCAAAAAAAACAATGAAAGTGTCAACTGTATATGGCTTGTATAAATGCATTTTCATGAAAGAAATAAAAAAGAAATAATGATGATGATGACAGCGGAGACCCCGGACTGTTGAACAACTGAAGCTCTACATAAAACAAGAATGGGAAAGAATTCCACTTTCAAAGCTTCAACAATTAGTTTCCTCAGTTCCCAATCGTTTATTGAGTGTTGTTAAAAGAAAAGGTGATGTAACACAGTGGTGAACATGCCCTTTCCCAACTACTTTGGCATGTTGCAGCCATGAAATTCTAAGTTAATTATTATTTGCAAAAAAAAATAAAGTTTATGAGTTTAAACATCAAATATTTTGTCTTTGTAGTGCATTCAATTGAATATGGGTTGAAAAGGATTTGCAAATCATTGTATTCCGTTTATATTTACATCTAACACAATTACCCAACTCATATGGAAACGGGGTTTGTACATGAAAATAAAGAATGTGGGATTTACAATATTAATTATGAACGATGAAACACTGAATATTGACAACATATGAACATCATACACCCTCTTGATCGACATATTTTACAATCAAGCGAAACGCATCAAAATAGCAACAAACACAGCGAAATATGAACACAATTGGTAAAAAAAAAAAAAACACCTACAATCTGATACATCTGATACATCACTAAGCTTTTATTTTGACTTGGGGGGCCAAATTTTGAGAAAAAAAATGTGTCTGGGTGCCGGTATATCTATTTTTAGGAACACTAATACAAACCTCACAATAATGTCCGATTGAATGCTAAAAACGTTATGACAGACCGCCTTAAAAAAAACGGAATGGAATTTTTTTTTTTTTTTACTGAATGATACACCCAGAATGTACATGAAAATAAAGAATGTGGGATTTACAATATTAACTATGAACGATAAAACACTGAATATTGACAACATATAAACGTCACACACCCTCTCGATCGACATATTTTACAATCAAGCAAGACGCATCAAAATAGTAACAAACACGGCGAAATATGAACACAAAGGGTTTCAAAAAACATCTACAATCAGATATATCTGATCACAAAGCTTTAGAACTTCGTTGTAAAAATCTCCTTCCGCGTCTGTCCCTCACACCCGCTTTTCTAAAAAAAAAAACCTACCTACAATCTGATGCATCTGATACATCACTAAGCTTTTATTTTGACTTTGGGGGCCAAATTTTGAGAAAAAAAATGTGTCTGGGTGCCAGTATATCTATTTTTAGGAACACTAATACAAAACCTCACAATGTCTGATTGAAAGCTAAAAACGTTATGACAGACCGCCTTAAAAAACGGAATGGAATTTTACATTTTTTTACTGAATGAGACACCCAGAATGTACATGAAAATAAAGAATGTGGGATTTACAATATTAACTATGAACGATAAAACACTGAATATTGACAACATATAAACGTCACACCCCACTCGATCGGCAAATTTTACATTCAAGCGAAATGCAACAAAAATTTGACATACTGTCATGTTCTGTGGTCATGTTTTGTTTGGTTATGTTCTGTTGACTTTTGGACTCTTTTAGTTCCTGTTTACGCTCCATTGTTTCAGTTACCATGTCAACTCATGAGTTTCACCTGCCTCATTTCTTTGGACTCACGCACCTGTGTTAATCAAGACTTCATTATTTAAGCTTGTAGTTGCCAGGCAGTCGGCCTGGCGTCATTACTCTGCACTCTGATTCTGCTTCATGCCATGTTTACTGTTCCATTTTATAGTTCATGCTGCTCTGCTCTTTTCTTGCCACGTACGTTTTTGTTTATTCAATCCACAGTTAGCGAGTTTTCGTTTCATGTCTATAGTTTTGCCTTTGTGGTAGTTTTTTGTGTTTGTGTCTCCGCCTTGTGCGCGCCTTTTGTTTGCACTTTTATAGTAATAATTAAACATGTATTTACCTTCACGCCATGTCCGGTCCAGTTCTGTTGCATCTCGGGAAAACAATCCACGCAGAAAACTGCACCACAGTCCAAGTCGTGACACAAACACGGCGAAATATGAACGCAAAGGGTAAAAAAAAAAAAAAGACGCATTTTCGGCTGGCCGTTCTGGAAACATTCTGTGGAAAAAACTCTGTGGATCAAAAAAGTTTGTCTGAGTCTAAGTAAGGCAGTAAGAAAAGTTTCTTGCTTTTGGCTCTTTTGCTTTAGTAGTTTTGAGAATATCAGGAAAATGTTTGCTAATTTTACTTCTGGACATCATCTTTGTGCGTCATACATTTTTAGAATCCTATCATGGGTAATGAGGGAGAGACTTTTTTTCTGTCCGAACTAAATTTGAGCAAGATTGGTCAGAATGAATCGTCTTCTTGCCTCGACAGGCTCGGCAGTAACAGTTATTAGGTATCCCCTTGTAGCACATTGTCTATAGCCGTCTGTTTTTCAATTACTGTTTTTTTAGGTCAGAAAATGGGCAGCTTCACTGAATTATTCATGCCAGAGGTTTGTTGAACGTCATGGCGCTCCACAAACCCCCATTGGTCCAATCAGGACGTGAATACCGGTCTGCCATGACGCAGAGGGAACCGGGACGTCTCACTGGTTCAGGTAAGAGTTCAGGTAGGAGAGTGTGTGCCGGCGTGGAATGAACTGGAACACATCTGTGTGCATTATGCACGTTGGTTTACGCGCGCACCTGTTCACCTCTGCACCCGCGCTCACGTTACAGAACAAATCAGCTGTTGTGCCAAGTCCCTCCCCGGCGTCGTGGTGAACTTTGAGCCATTACTGTACAATACCTTGAGACAATTATACATAATTAGTGTCATTCCGTGGCTAGACTAACCGGTAGTTAGCATTGACCCGGTCTGTTGTTTCGATGCCACTCACTGATGGTGTCGTTTTTTTCACATGGCTTAAAACTAACAGCTATTTTTAGAGAAGAGTACATTAGGAAAGGTGATAGTTTGGCCAATTCAACCTGGGAACATTGCCTCATTCAGTGCACCCTGTCTCCGTAGTCCATCAGTACATCCGTAACATTACCCCTATCCCCTCTCTAGATGTGTTTTGCTTTTTCCTGCACTGATGTTTATCCTGTACCTTCACCGAGAGAAATAGCACCCAGCTCAAGGACATTGAGGCAGATACGACCTCGTCGGCTCATCATGTCCTCTCATGCCCTCCAAAAGTAACCTCGGTCTCTACGACCAACTTTCACCTCAGTATGAACACAAACAACATAAAAACAAATCATGCAATTTTACTGGAAAAGAATAATTGCATCGCTCAAATTGCTGTGCCAATAGGAACTTGTGTTTCCTGGAAAAGTAACCGTTTCAATCAATTTCACACAGATAATCGGAAAATGTTGATGCATGAGATCAACAACATTTTCGAGCTCCGTGCGCACATTGCGAACCCTTAAAGGGGAACATTATCACAATTTCAGAATGGTTAAAACCATTAAAAATCAGTTCCCAGTGGCTTATTATATTTTTCGAAGTTTTTTTCAAAATTTTACCCATCACGCAATATCCCTAAAAAAAGCTTCAAAGTGCTTGATTTTAACCATCGTTATAACCACCCGTCCATTTTCCTGTGACGTCACATAGTGATGCCAACACAAACAAACATGGCGGAAAGAACAGCAAGCTATAGCGACATTAGCTCGGATTCAGACTCGGATTTCAGCGGCTTAAGCGATTCAACAGATTACGAATGTATTAAAACGGATGGTTGTAGTGAGGAGACAGGTAGCGAAAACGAAATTGAAGAAGAAACTGAAGCTATTGAGCCATATCGGTTTGAACCGTATGCAAGCGAAACCGACGAAAACGACACGACAGCCAGCGACACGGAAGAAAGCGAGGAGGAATTTGGCGATCGCCTTCTAACCAACGATTGGTATGTGTTTGTTTGGCATTAAAGGAAACTAACAACTATGAACTAGGTTTACAGCATATGAAATACATTTGGCAACTACATGCACTTTGAGAGTGCAGACAGCCCAATTTTCATTAATTAATATATTCTGTAGACATACCCTCATCCGCGCTCTTTTCCTGAAAGCTGATCTGTCCAGTTTTGGAGTTGATGTCAGCAGGCCAGGGAAGCTAGGGTCGATAGGGGTTTAGCTCGCTCGTCTGCGGGAACAAACTGCCGCCATTGCTTGCCGTGCTACCGAGGTCCTTTGTCCCTGAATTGCTCACACACTCCGGCACATTCAATGGGGGTCTAGCGGCAGATTTCTTTGACTTTATCCTTGGAAATGCATCTGCTTTGAGTGTCGCAGGATATCCACACATTCTTGCCATCTCTGTCGTAACATAGCTTTCGTCGGTAAAGTGTGCGGAACAAACGTCCAATTTCTTGCCACTTTCGCATCTTTGGGCCACTGGTGCAACTTGAATCCGTTATTGATGCTTACATAGGTCTGGTGATAATGTTCCCCTTTAAAGGGGAAACAAGGAAACGAGAAGGTGAATGTACTAAAAAGTTAGGTACCACTGCACAAAGTTAGCTATTTTTCTCTGTTAATGGTACACAAAACTACATCAACGGTCTTAAATGTCTTGGAAATGTCTGCATTTGGTGGTTTGCCCAACATACGCTACCTCCTCAATGTCTTTCTTTAACGGCTGTCAACTTATTTTCCACTTTTTTTGCCAATAATTGATTAACTCTTTCCATTGTGTACGTCAACATTGTGTATGAAACTAGGGATGTAACGATATGAAAATGTGGTATCACGGTTATCGTGACCAATAGTATCACCGTTATCATTATTATTGTCATGATCCGTTGCCCGGATCATGTTTTGTTTAGTTTTTGACTTCGTTTTCGCTCACCTGCTCCTGGGCACTAATTAGAGAGCTACTTATGTCCAGGATATCACTCACCCACTACACCAATACATCATCCCACTACCATCAGGGCGCAGGTACAGAACTATCACATTACGGAGGGCCTGCCTCAGGAAAAGCCTTATCTCTGCAGCTATAGCCGCCCTGAACAGCAGGCCCGGCCGACCGGTCTGACAAGCCTGTAAATGTGTGTTGGTCATGTATGATGTCTTTTTGTTATTTTTTTGTGATGTGTAATGTCTATTGTTTAAATGTACGGCAGTGACAATGAATTTCCCCAAGGGGACCAATAAATCTAAATTTAAATCTAAATCTAAATCTTATTCTTGTTTTTCGCCACACACTGTCCGGCTGTCTTGTTTACTTTACGCAACAGTTACGTTTGAGGATTTCTTACTTCTTTGCTCACAATTCCTGTGCTAAGTTTTGCCTTAGGCATGCGTCTTTTTTGTTTTGTATCTTGTATTTTGGTATTTTAAATTATTTATGAGGAATAAATCCTTCCCTTACCTGCACCTTGCCTCCGGAGTTCCTGCTGCATCTTGGGAGAACGATCGGCGCAGTAAAATGCGACCCAAGCGTGAAAATAATTGCGGTATTATTGAATGTGCTTCCAATGTATTTACTTATACATACACTGAAATCTTTTTTCTTTTCTTTTTGAATAACTAAAATAAATAGACACACTGTTAGAAAGCACACTTGTGTGTATGTTTTATGTTTCGATTGCTTCACTTATAGTGTTTTAGTCTTAGTATTGCATCTGTTTTGATGGTGAAGCTTTTATTGTTTTAAATATTCGTTTGTCAGGTAGCACTTGATAATAATACGCGCTTTTCATTTAAATAGATCTTTATTTATTATTTCTGGCAGGCATTGTGGCGCGGGGGGGTCTATATTGCTATATTGGAGCCCGGAAGAGTTAGGGCAGCAAGGACTTCTGGGTATTTGTTCTGTTGTGTTTATGTTGTGTTACGGTGCGGATGTTCTCCCGAAATGTGTTTGTCATTCTTGTTTGGTGTGGGCTCACAGTGTGGCGCATATTTGTAACAGTGTTAAAGTTGTTTATACGGCTATTATAAATGTTTTGAGGGACGACAGTAGTTTGTATTTGCCACCAGAGCGGTAAAATCGAATGCATATGAAAAAGACTTAGGGACTGACATTTATGCAATGGTATTGCATCACGGGAGGCCTTTTTTCTATCAGCAGCAGCAGTTAAAAGGTGAAGAGTCTAGCTGTGAACAGCAGGACAGCAGCTTTTCTGTCGATTAACTAATTACCTGGGTAGCCACAGATAACTCGGAGCAGGCTCTAGACCAGGGGTGTCAAACTCATTTTAGCTCAGGGGCCGCATGGAGGAAAATCTGTGTCCACACGCGGGCCGGACTATTAAAATCATGGCACTAAAACGAAAAAAATAAAGACAACTTGAGATTGTTTTATTTGTCTTACTATGACCAAAAATAGAACAAACACATTCTGAAAATATTACAGTAAAAATATAGGAAAAAATACGGTCAGCGGTAAAGTTTATAATTGAATAAATTCTTAAATGAATTCTTAAATAATATATATATATATATATATATATATATATATATATATATATATATATATATATACATATAAAATAATAAGCATAAACATGTTTTATTTTTTTATTTATTTTTTTTTTTATGAATTAAGTAATGTTTCTGACAACCTTTTTCCAAAACACAGTAACACTTTAGTATGGGGAACATATTTTAAGTAAAAAACTTGATTTATTTCAGTAATTGCATTCAAAAGGTGTAACTTGTACATTATATTTATTCATTGCACACAGACTGATGCATTCAAATGTTTATTTCATTTAATTTTGATGATTTGAAGTGGCAACAAATGAAAATCCAAAATTCCGTGTGTCACAAAATTAGAATATTACTTAAGGCTAATACAAAAAAGGGATTTTTAGAAATGTTGGCCAACTGAAAAGTATGAAAATGAAAAATATGAGCATGTACAATACTCAATACTTGGTTGGAGCTCCTTTTGCCTCAATTACTGCGTTAATGCGGCGTGGCATGGAGTCGATGAGTTTCTGGCACTGCTCAGGTGTTATGAGAGCCCAGGTTGCTCTGATAGTGGCCTTCAACTCTTCTGCGTTTTTGGGTCTGGCATTCTGCATCTTCCTTTTCACAATACCCCACAGATTTTCTATGGGGCTAAGGTCAGGGGAGTTGGCGGGCCAATTTAGAACAGAAATACCATAGTCCGTAAACCAGGCACGGGTAGATTTTGCGCTGTGTGCAGGCGCCAAGTCCTGTTGGAACTTGAAATCTCCATCTCCATAGAGCAGGTCAGCAGCAGGAAGCATGAAGTGCTTTAAAACTTGCTGGTAGACGGCTGCGTTGACCCTGGATCTCAGGAAACAGAGTGGACCGACACCAGCAGATGACATGGCACCCCAAACCATCACTGATGGTTTGGGTTGGTTTGGTTTGCATTTCCTTTGGAAATCGAGGTCCCAGAGTCTGGAGGAAGACAGGAGAGGCACAGGATCCACGTTGCCTGAAGTCTAGTGTAAAGTTTCCACCATCAGTGATGGTTTGGGGTGCCATGTCATCTGCTGGTGTTGGTCCACTCTGTTTCCTGAGATCCAGGGTCAACGCAGCCGTCTACCAGCAAGTTTTAGAGCACTTAATGCTTCCTGCTGCTGACCTGCTCTATGGAGATGGAGATTTCAAGTTCCAACAGGACTTGGCGCCTGCACACAGCGCAAAATCTACCCGTGCCTGGTTTACGGACCATGGTATTTCTGTTCTAAATTGGCCCGCCAACTCCTCTGACCTTAGCCCCATAGAAAATCTGTGGGGTATTGTGAAAAGGAAGATGCAGAATGCCAGACCCAAAAAAAAGAGTTGAAGGCCACTATCAGAGCAACCTGGGCTCTCATAACACCTGAGCAGTGCCAGAAACTCATCGACTCCATGCCACGCCGCATTAACGCAGTAATTGAGGCAAAAGGAGCTCCAACCAAGTATTGAGTATTGTACATGCTCATATTTTTCATTTTCATACTTTTCAGTTGGCCAACATTTCTAAAAATCCCTTTTTTGTATTAGCCTTAAGTAATATTCTAATTTTGTGACACACGGAATTTTGGATTTTCATTTGTTGCCACTTCAAATCATCAAAATTAAATGAAATAAACATTTGAATGCATCAGTCTGTGTGCAATGAATAAATATAATGTACAAGTTACACCTTTTGAATGCAATTACTGAAATAAATCAAGTTTTTCAAAATATTCTAATTTACTGGCTTTTACCTGTATATATATATATATATATATATATATATATATATATATATATATATATATATATATATAAAATAAGCATAAACATGTTTTATTTTGTTTTGTTTTTTTAATATATATACATATAAAACAAGCATAAACATGTTTTATTTATTTATTTATTTTTTAATGAATTAAGTCATGTTTATGACAACCTTTTTCCAAAACACGGTAACACTTTAGTATGGGAAATATATTTTAAGAAACAAAGACTTAATTTAGAGTTATTGGGTTATGGTTAGGGTTAGGGTTAGGGTTGAGGTTAGGTTAGGTTCAGGGTTAGGGTTAGAGTAAGGTTTAGAGAGTTAGGGTTAGGGTTAGGGTTAGGGTTAGAGTAAGGTTTAGAGAGTTAGGGTTAGGGTTAGGGTTAGGTTGTATAATAAGGCCATGCAGAATAAGGCATTAATGAGTACTTAATAATGACTAATAAAGAGCCAATATGTTACTAATTTGCATGTTAATAAGCAACTAATTAATGGTGAATATGTTCCCCATACTATAAAACACAATATAGAATGTGAGATATAACAGCATAATGCATACGTGTATCATTTGTTTTCAAAACGGTTACAAAAAAGTGGGATCCTAAAAATTCACTCCGGGACCCCATTTTTATGACTTGATGGGGTCCCTGGGACCCCATTTTGAAAATTCCTAGCGCCAACACCGATGGAGTATTGGTGCGTGCAAAACAGCAGCAGGCGGCCGTGGCCTGCGGGCCGGTTCTAATACTAATCTAGTATTATCCTATAATTCATTGACTTGGACACCCCTGCTCTAGACAGAATATCGAATAATCTGGAGCCAAAATGTGGCCTCTTTGTACAGCCCTGTATCTAGTTTTCCGTCATGTAACAGCTTTATTTTTGACCGCATTTGCTAAGGACTTTGCTGTTTATGCTTCATGTATTAATCCTTTTATAACTTGCTGAACTCAGATCCGGTGTCATCGTTTTAATAGTCATGGCGGCATCATGTGTCTAACTTGACTCTCATTGTACTCTCTGAACATGTCTGTGCATGAGAGAGGCAGATCATTGTTTGTATTCCAATTTATGCCTGATGGATCAGAACAGTAGGAATGTCCAAGGGGGAGATAATGGGATTGGCATCACGCTGAGTCGGACCGAGCGTGGATGTAAACAAAAACACAGGAAGTAGCGAGCATGCAGTCTTATGTGATAAAACACACAAAGCACCTGAAAACCAGTGTACTGATGTTTATATTGTAGCAGCACATCAAGACTGTAAATTCAGATTGCAAATTGTAGATGCGGTAAATATTGTTGTATTTTTGTCACGGCCAGGTTGAAATGAATACAAATGAGGTACCTGGTGGGGTGGTTATGTAACATTTTCTGGTAGGGGGGGGGACGAAGGAGCTACCTGGAGGGGTGTATGTAATTAATGCTTTAAAGTTTGGCATTAAAGGTCTTAGTGTGTGTGTGTGTGTGTGTGTGTGTGTGTGTGTGTGTGTGTGTGTGTGTGTGTGTGTGTGTGTGTGTGTGTGTGTGTGTGTGTATATGTATCATTCCTCTCCAAACACAGGAGGCGGTATCTCTCTCTGTCCTGTCATCCCCACTTCAGTTCGTTTCATCTCAGCGGGGCGCCTTCAGAGTGACGTAAATAAAACCATAAGCCTTTTTTTTTTATTATTACAAAGGTGGTTTTATTCTTTGAACTAACAAACCAAGTACATATACATTCACTGTGCAAACATACATATACACATACTGTACATATACATACATACATACACTCGTGCATATAATCACGTTTCATCAAACATATATTAGCGTTGTTGCCCTAGGGCTCTTTAGCGGCGCCCTAGTGGCTCTCGAGAGCTTTTTAAAAAATGTATGAAAAATGGAAAAAGATAAGGGGAAAAAAATATATTTTTTGTTTTAATATGGTTTCTGAAGGAGGACAAACATGACACAAACCTCCCTAATAGTTATAAATCACACTGTTTATATTAAATGTGCTTCACTGATTCGAGTATTTGGCGAGCGCCATTTTGTCCTACTAATTTTGGCGGTCCTTGAACTCACCGTAGTTTGTTTACATCATACTTGCCAACCTTGAGACCTCCGATTTCGGGAGGTGGGGGGCGGGGCGTGGTTGGGGGCGCGGTTAAGAGTGGAGGAGTAAATTGACAGCTAGAATTCACCAAGTCAAGTATTTCATACACATATATATATATATATATATATCTACATCCTGAAATTATGCAAACAAAACTGTGTTTAGATAATTGATACTTCAAACTTGCATAAATAAATCTTAAGGAATATAACATAACTTGGCTTCTGAGAGTTTCAAAATGTAATGAATAAAATGCTAAAGTTGTGGATAAACAAGCAATTATTTTAATAATTAATTATGGTCATTTTAAATGAATTATTATGATAATTCAAAATCAATTATTTCAAATATGTTTATTTTAATGTATAATTCTATGGCTGGATGTAATAAGAAGTCAGGAAAAAATACTAAGAAAAATACAATTAATTTTGATGTTTTTAGCAAACTATATTAAAAATTTAATTTTTTTTTTTTTTTTTTAATTAATAAATATATTTATTTTTAGGTGAAGATAAACATAATAATACAATTTATCTCTAGTCTGGATGATTTAGTTCTTGTCACCTTGTTGTCCTCTCGTCATGAAAAAAGGCTGTCCTCACTCAGGTCCGCATGGAGCTGGAGTGGGCGTGGCTTCCAGCTCCGGCTGAAAATCGGGAGATTTTTGGGAGAATATTTGTCCCGGGAGGTTTTCGGGAGAGGCGCTGAATTTTGGGAGTCTCCCGGAAAATTCGGGAGGGTTGGCAAGTATGGTTTACATGTATAACTTTCTCCGACTTCCTAGGACGTGTTTTATGCCAATTCTTTTTCTGCCTCATTTTGTCCACCAAACTTTTAATGTTGTGCGTGAATGCACAAAGGTGAGTTTTGTTGATGTTATTGACTTGTGTGGAGTGCTAATCAAACATATTTGGTTATTGCATGACTGCACGCTAATCGATGCTAACATGCTATTTATCATTATGCCTCATTTGTAGGTATATTTGAGGTCATTTAGTTTCCTTTAAGTCCTCTTAATTCAATTTATATCTCATGACACACTTTCTGTATGTAATATGGCTTTTCATTTTTTGCGGCTCCAGACATATTTGTTTTTGTATTTTTGGTCCAATATGGCTCGTTCAACATTTTGGGTTGCCGACCCCTGCCCTAGGGGAAACTGGGTAACACATGGCACACTGACAAAGCTTAACCTATTGTTACTATAACAATCTACAAGGTTAATATAGTCTGCTTCTCTTTCTTCCCCTCCATTTATCTGATTTTTTTTGTATTTCAAGTTATCATTACATATACGTATTACATACTTGCCAACTTTGAGACCTCTGAATTCCAGAGATGGGGGAGGGGTTGAGGTGTGGGGGGCGGGGTTTGGTGGTAGCGGGGGTGTATATTGTAGCCCGGAAGGGTTAGGGCTACAAGGGATTCCATGTATTTGTTCTGTTGTGTTTATGTTGTGTTACGGTGCGGATGTTCTCCCGAAATGTGTTTGTCATTCTTGTTTGGTGTGGGTTCACAGTATGGCGCATATTTGTAACAGTCTTAAAGTTGTTTATACGGCCTCCCTCAGTGTGACCTGTATGGCATTCACTTGTGTGTGTCTATTTACTGTAAATATCTGCTTAATTTCTCTTTTAACATGTTCTATCTACAGTTCTGTTAAAATGTAATAATCACTTATTCTTCTGTTGTTTGGATGCTTTACATTAGTTTTGGATGATACCACAAATTTGGGTATCAATCCGATACCAACCATTTTCATCCTTCCCCAGCGTTTACCTTTTCCCCATCTTTTGCGGGCGCCTTGTGGCGACCCATCAGCGTTCCTGTTCTGTAACCCTGTACACTGTTTGTTTGTCTAATCTTGAATGGGTTTATGCTGAAAACAAAGTTCCGTTGTACTTGTGCAATGACAATAAAGACCTACCTACCTACCTGATTCTGATTCTGATCCATCTACTGTCTTCAAACGAGGCTTTAAATGTATGTATTAAACAAACTGTAGCCATATTACATCTCCCTAGGAGTGAAGTTGAATCGTTGCCTGACACTTACAAAATCAGGTCAGTAGACATAAAACAGTAAAAGTGCAGGCGTCATCCTACTTGTGCGTAGCCGGCGTATAACAATCCAATCATAGTGTTCCTATGATTAGACCTTCCCACCTTCAAAAGCCTTCTCAAAACACACCTATTCAGATCTGCTTTTAACCAGTGATTAGTGATTACTGTTCTGCGTCTTGTAATGTCCTGTCTTGTAATTGTCTGGAATACAATGATTTGCAAATCATTTTCAACCCATATTCAGTTGAATATGCTACAAAGACAACATATTTGATGTTCAAACTGATAAACATTTTTTTTTTTTGCAAATAATCATTAACTTTAGAATTTGATGCCAGCAATACGTGACAAAGAAGTTGGGAAAGGTGGCAATTAATACTGAAAAAGTTGAGGAATGCTCATCAAACACTTATTTGGAACATCCCACAGGTGAACAGGCTAATTGGGAACAAGTGGGTGCCATGATTGGGTATAAAAGCAGCTGCCCAAAAAATGCTCAGTCTTTCACAAGAAAGAATGGAGTGAGGTACACCCCTTTGTCCACAACTGCGTGAGCAAATAGTCAAACAGTTTAAGAACAACGTTTCTCAAAGTGCAATTGCAAGAAATTTAGGGATTTCAACATCTAAGGTCCATAATATCATCAAAAGGTTCAGAGAATCTGGAGAAATCACTGCACGTAAGCGGCATGGCCGGAAACCAACATTGAATGACCGTGACCTTCGATCCCTCAGACGGCACTGTATCAAAAACCGACATCAAACTCTAAAGGATATCACCACATGGGCTCAGGAACATTTCAGAAAACCACTGTCACTAAATACAGTTCGTCGCTACATCTGTAAGTGCAAGTTAAAGCTCTACTATGCAAAGCGAAAGCCATTTATCAACAACATCCAGAAACACCGCCGGCTTCTCTGGGCCCGAGATCATCTAAGATGGACTCATGCAAAGTGGAAAAGTGTTCTGTGGTCTGACGAGTCCACATTTCAAATTGTTTTTCGAAATATTCGACATTGTGTCATCCGGACCAAAGGGGAAGCGAACCATCCAGACTATTATCGACGCAAAGTTCAAAAGCCAGCATCTGTGATGGTATGGGGGTGCATTAGTGCCCAAGGCATGGGTAACTTACACATCTGTGAAGGCACCATTAATGCTGAAAGGTACATACAGGTTTTGGAACAACATATGCTGCTATCTAAACACTGCTTATTTCAGCAAGACAATGCCAAGCCACATTCAGCACGTGTTACAACAGTGTGGCTTCCTAAAAAAAGAGTGCGGGTACTTTCCTGGCCTGCCTGCAGTCTAGACCTGTCTCCCATTGAAAATGTGTGACGCATTATGAAGTGTAAAATACGACAGCGGAGACCCCGGACTGTTGAACGACTGAAGCTCTACATAAGACAAGAATGGGAAAGAATTCCACTTTCAAAGCTTCAACAATTAGTTCCCTCAGTTCCCAATCGTTTATTGAGTGTTGTTAAAAGAAAAGGTGATGTAAAACAGTGGTGAACATGCCCTTTCCCAACTACTTTGGCATGTGTTGCAGCCATGAAATTCTAAGTTAATTATTATTTGCAAAAAAAAAATTAAGTTTATGAGTTTGAACATCAAATATCTTGTCTTTGTAGTGCATTCAATTGAATATGGGTTGAAAAGGATTTGCAAATCATTGTATTCCGTTTATATTTACATCTAACACACATCCAACTCATATGGAAACGGGGTTTGTATTTCCTGTATTTTATATTAATACTTTAAACTGTTTCATATTTACATTTTTTATCCTGTAAAGCGTCTTTGAGTGCTCTGAAAAGCGCTATACTAAATAAAATGTATTATTATTATTATTATTAGTGTTTGTATCACTTATTTACATTTCAACCACAAGCCCTACCTCAAAAACACAGATCGACATCAGCATGCGGATATTATAACAGAGCTGACCCACAGCTGGTTCCATCAAAACAAGCAGGTGGTCAACCAGTCAGCACTGGACTGGAGTCTGACTGCTGTGTATGGGGAAGTCAGTCATCAGCTTACCTAGAAAATGGCCTCGCTTGACACGCAACTACCCCCAGGTCTCACGCCATTACGATCAGATAGCCCATCCAGGCACCGGGCTGACTCAGTTCGTCAACATGTCTCCCTGTGCACAAGCTGATGTTATCTGACTGAATGGACAAAAGTGGAAGCCAGTTGTTTATGACTAGAGTTGCTTGTTAGAGCTGCCTGGAACTGACAGCAGTACCCGACCTAAAAGCAGGGATTGTGTTTGTGGAAATTGATTGTGTATGAGCAAGTTGTTTGTTGGAGTCTTCCGTCGACCATCCAGTGAAGGCAGGAGTCATATTACCCCATCACTGAGCAAAAAGACAAACAGTAAACTAAGTCAGGGATTCTCAAACTGTGGTACGTGTACCACTTGTGGTACTCGGGCACCATCTAGTTAAAGTTAAAGTTAAAGTTAAAGTTAAAGTTAAAGTTAAAGTACCAATGATTGTCACACACACACTAGGTGTGGCGAGATTATTCTCTGCATTTGACCCATCACCCTTGATCACCTCCTGGGAGGTGAGGGGAGCAGTGGGCAGCAGCGGTGGCCGCACCCGGGAATCATTTTGGTGATTTAACCCCCAATTCCAACCCTTGATGCTGAGTGCCAAGCAGGGAGGTAATGGGTCCCATTTTTATAGTCTTTGGTATGACTCGGCCGGGGTTTGAACTCACAACCTACCGATCTCAGGGCGGACACTCTAACCACTAGGCCACTGAGTAGGTGCAGGGGTGTCAAACTCATTTTAGCTCGGGGGGCCGCATGGAGGAAAATCTAACTTAACTACCGTATTTTTCGGAGTATAAGTCGCACCGGAGTATAAGTCGGTACATCACTGACTTGCTATGCCCCTACTCTTCAGGGCGCAGCCTCCGGTCTTCAAAAGATCCCAAGAACTTGTTTTAATACCAGTGGAGACCTGGCATTCCAGGCTATAGTTCCCAAACTCTGGAACAATTTGCACAAGTCCCTCCGTGATCATCATCATCACAGTCATCATAGTTCATTACACAGAAAGACGTGCTTTATGCCACTCGTTTGTCTCATTTTGTCTACCAAACGTTTTATGCTGTGCGTGCATTCACAAAGGTGAGCTTTGTAGATTTTATTGATTTGCTGGCGTGCTTATCAGGAATAGTTGGTCAGTGCATGACTGTAAGCTAATCGATACTAACATACTATTTAGGCTAGCTGTATGTACATATTGCATTAATATGCCTCGGTTGTACCGTATTTTTCGGAATATAAGACGCTCCGGAGTATAAGTCGCACCGGCCGAAAATGCATAATAAAGAAGGAAAAAAACATATAAAAGTCACATTTTTGGGGGAAATTTATTTGAGAAAACCCAACACCAAGAATAAACATTTGAAAAGCAATTTAAAATAAATAAAGAATAGTGAACAACAGGCTGAATAAGTGTACGTTATATGAGGCATAAATAACCAACTGAGAACGTGCCTGGTATGTTAACGTAACATATTATGGTAAGAGTCATTCAAATAACTATAACATAAAGAACATGCTATACGTTTACCAAACAATCTGTCACTCCTAATTGCTAAATCCCATGAAATCTTATACGTCTAGTCTCTTACGTGAATGAGCTAAATAATATTATTTGATATTTTACGGTAATTTGTTAATAATTTCACACATAAGTCGCTCCTGAATATAAGTCGCACCCCCGGCTAAACTATGAAAAAAATTGCGACTTATAGTCTGAAAAATTCGGTACATCACTGACTTGCTCTGCCCCTACTCTTCCGGGCGCAGCCTCCGGTCTTCTAAAGATCCCAAGAACTTGTTTTAATACCAGTGGAGACCTGGCATTCCAGGCTATAGTTCCCAAACTCTGGAACAATTTGCACAAGTAACATATTATGGTAAGAGTCATTCAAATAACTATAACATAAAGAACATGCTATACGTTTACCAAACAATCTGTCACTCCTAATCGCTAAATCCCATGAAATCTTATACGTCTAGTGTCATGACTTGGTCCTGGGGTTTAGTTTTTCTAGAAAGCAACGGAAAGTTGGCTCGGGCGAGACGGGAATGTAAGTACATGATTTATTTAATATATTAAAAAAAAGTACAAACGAAAAGCGCGCACAGTGGCGGAGAACAAACTATGAAACCAAAAGACTATAGCATTAATAAACAAAAACTTACTTGGCTTGGACAAAAATAGCAGCATGAAGGATGGACATGAAAACAAGTGTCAGGAATGTACAGAGCATAAATGTGAGATGTCGCCAGAACGACAAACTGAAAACAATGAACTTAAATACTATAGACATGATTAGTGAAAGCAGGCGCGTGACTCAAAACGTGAAACAGGTGCGTGACGTGACAGGTGAAAACTAATGGTTGCTATGGTGACCAAACAAAACAAAAGTGCACAAAAAGTCCAAAAACAAAACCGAACATGACTAAAACAAAACATGATCACACAGACATGACATCTAGTCTCTTACGTGAATGAGCTAAATAATAATATTTGATATTTTACGGTAATGTGTTAATAATTTCACACATAAGTCGCTCCTGAGTATAAGTCGCACTCCCCGGCCAAACTATGAAAGAAACTACGATTTATAGTCCGAAAAATACGGTAACTTAAAAATAACATCAAAATAAAGACAACTCCAAGTTGTGTTCTTTGTTTTACTTTGGCCAAAAATAGAACAAGCACATTCTGAAAACTTACAAATTACAAATAATCCTCTGGACAAAACACTTCAGGTTTGTTGAAAATTCTGAGGAAATTGGTGTAGTTTGAAAAACACAATGAGCTTAGACTTTTGTCTCAGTATATCTACAAAGCCAGGATTAAACTTCAGCCCCGCAGGATGAATTTTGAGGACCAGTCATAGACAATTTAGAGTGAAAAGCAAATAAAAAAAACATTATAACTTGGATTGTTTCCCTGGCTTCGAAACTCTCCCGAAGGACAGTGCCGCAAAGACACAACAAACTCGCATGGACACACACCTGTTGTTGTCGACTTTGGACTGACCAGCGACTGTACGACACCAAGGCCGCGGAACAGAGACACGCGGCAGGCTTACACACACACACACATGCATCCACAAAAAATATACGCCACACACACATACCCCACCCCCCATCCAACGCCCTTGACGCAAATCCCTTAGGAGTGATGGACGGCTGGGCAGCACCTGAAGAGCTGCAGCCATCCACCGTGGCCCCCAGTCCCTCTCCTCTGTTGCAAGATGTTGTAATGTGCTTTGCTATGGAGGTTTTTTTCCCACTCCATACTGGGCCCCCTTAGGAGCCCAGTCTCGATTGTATTTTTTTACTCATCCTTCCCCAGTGTTTACCTTTTTCCCATCTTTTACGGGGCGCCTTGTGGCGACCCATCAGCGTTCCTGTTCTGTAACACTGTACACTGCTTTTTTGTCTAATCTTGAACGGGTTTGTGCTGAAAACAAAGTTCCGTTGTACTTGTGCAATGACAATAAAGACCTACCTACCTACCTTAAGTCACAGTCTTTCTGGGATTGAACAAAAAACACAACATGTAAACTCTTCTAGGTATCAAATAACTCCTTTGTCATGCCCACGTATCAATCCAGCGCTAACTCAAGAAACCGTAAGAAACTGAGGTAAAAACTATTCAAAAGGGTCAAGTTTTCTCGTTTTTGACAGAGACATTATGGGGGCGTAAGGGTGCCAAATAGCGATGTGCTCGAAGCAGAAGACATAAAAGGGCAGGTTTTAAGTTTCATTTGGGTCCAGGGAGAGGAGCCACAGCCATGCTTTACTTTGTACCTTTTGCTAGTCCTAACAGAATTGCTATTGTGACATCTAGTGGACACATTTACAACAGCAGTTTCTTTCTTTAAAAAAAAATGCAGCTCATTTTAATACTTGGCAAACTTATCGCGCGGGCCTGGTAAAACCAGTTTGCAGGCCTGATCCAGCCCACGGGCCGTAGGTTTGACACCCCTGATATAGTGTCTATGTGTCAAAGTCACGGCCCACGGGCCGAATTATCTATGGCCCCTGGGATGATATTTGATTAGTATTACAAACCGCGTTTCCATATGAGTTGGGAAATTGTGTTAGATATAAATATAAACGGAATACAATGATTTGCAAATCATTTTCAACCCATATTCGGTTGAATATGCTACAAAAACAACATATTTGATGTTCAAATTGATAAACTTTTTTTTTTTGCAAATAATCACTAACTTTAGAATTTGATGCCAGCAACACGAGACAAAGAAGTTGGGAAAGGTGGCAATAAACACTGATAAAGTTGAGGAATGCTCATAAAACACTTATTTGGAACATCCCACAGGTGTGCAGGCTAATTGGGAACAGGTGGGTGCCATGATTGGGTATAAAAACAGCTTCCCAAAAAATGCTCAGTCTTTCACAAGAAAGGATGGGGCGAGGTACACCCCTTTGTCCACAACTGCGGGAGCGCAAATAGTCAAACAGTTTAAGAACAACGTTTCTCTAAGTGCAATTGCAAGAAATTTAGGGATTTCAACATCTACGGTCCATAATATCATCAAAAGGTTCAGAGAATGTGGAGAAATCACTCCACGTAAGCGGCATGGCCGGAAACCAATTTTGAATGACCGTGACCTTCGATCCCTCAGACGGCACTGTATCAAAAACCGACATCAATCTCTAAAGGATATCACCACATACGCTCAGGAACACTTCAGAAAACCACTGTCACTAAATACAGTTTGTCGCTACATCTGTAAGTGCAAGTTAAAGCTCTACTATGCAAAGTGAAAGCCATTTATCAACAACATCCAGAAACGCCGCCGGCTTCTTTGGGCCCAAGATCATCTAAGATGGACTGATGCAAAGTGGAAAAGTGTTCTGTGGTCTGACGAGTCCACATTTCAAATTGTTTTTGGAAATATTCGTCATCGTGTCATCCGGACCAAAGGAGAAGCGAACCATCCAGACTGTTATCGATGCAAAGTTCAAAAGCCAGCATCTGTGATGGTATGGGGGTGTATTAGTGCCCAAGGCATGGGTAACTTACACATCTGTGAAGGCACCATTAATGCTGAAAGGTACATACAGGTTTTGGAACAACATATGCTGCCATCTAAGCGCCATCTTTTTTCATGGACGCCCCTGCTTATTTCAGCAAGACAATGCCAAGCCACATTCAGCACGTGTTACAACAGCGTGGCTTCGTAAAAAAAGAGTGCGGGTACTTTCCTGGTCCGCCTGCTGTCCAGACCTGTCTCCCATCGAAAATGTGTGGCGCATTATGAAGCGTAAAATACGACAGCGGAGACCCCGGACTGTTGAACGACTGAAGCTCTACATAAAACAAGAATGGGAAAGAATTCCACTTTCAAAGTTTCAACAATTAGTTTCCTCAGTTCCCAATCGTTTATTGAGTGTTGTTAAAAGAAAGGGTGATGTAACACAGTGGTGAACATGCCCTTTCCCAACTACTTTGGCACGTGTTGCAGCCATGAAATTCTAAGTTTATTATTATTTGCAAAAAAAAAATAAAGTTTATGATTTTGAACATCAAATATATTGTCTTTGTAGTGCATTCAATTGAATATGGGTTGAAAAGGATTTGCAAATCATTGCATTCCGTTTATATTTACTTCTAACACAATTTCCCAACTCATATGGAAATGGGGTTTGTAGAACCGGCCCGCAGGCCACAGCCACCTGCTGCTGTTTTGCACGCACCAATACTCCATCAGTGTTGGCGCTAGACATTTTCAAAATGGGGTGTCAGGGACCCTATCAAGTCATAAAAACGGGGTCCCACAGTACATTTTTGGGGTACCACTTTTTTGTGACCGTTTTGAAAACAAATGATAAATGTATGCATTATCCTGTTATATCTCACATTCCATATTGTGTTTTGGACAAAAGTTGTGATAAACGTTACTTGATTCATTACAAAAAAAAATAATGCAAAATAAACTTTGATTGATTGATTGATTACGTTTACATTTCAGAAATATGCAGGGCTCGACGTGCTTTAAAATGGTGCCCAAACCCACAGTTGAGAGTGAGTGTGTCGTATTGCATAATAGTCTTCCATCGTGTTTCATTGTTTTGGTTGTATCCACTTCTTGTGAGCAGTATTATGTGGCACTAAACACTCAGCAACAAATAAACAGGAAACTTGTTTCCACCTCATCCTTGCGGCCCCCCGTCGAGAATGCCGCCTTGGGCAATCAGCAATACACACATCCCTTGTGTGTCAACATTATTTCCAAACACTTTAAGACCTATCTGTCCTGGACAATGAGTTCATTTATAAAGCTCTTTTTTTCCAGACACGAAAAGCGTGTTATATTGAGAACTGAGAACCGCATTCACAGTTGGTGGTGGTAAGCGAGATTTGCACCCACAACTTCCCCGAGTTAGACATCCTCTCCAGCCACCACTAAACATTTATTTACTGGTGTGAGGGGCACTTGATGCAAGGAGGGTACGTTATTTTGCCCAGGGACACAACTAGTGGTTAGAGTGTCCGCACTGAGATCGGTAGGTTGTGAGTTCAAACCCCGGGCGAGTCATACCAAAGACTATAAAAGTGAGACCCATTACCTCCCTGCTTGGCACTCAGCATCAAGGGTTGGAATTGGGGGTTATATCACCGATAATGATTCCTGGGCGCGGCCACCGCTGCTGCTCACTGCTCCCCTCACCTCTCAGGGGGTGATCAAGGGTGATGGGTCAAATGCAGAGAATAATTTCGCCACACCTAGTGTGTGCATACTTGCCAACCCAACCGATTTTCCCGGGAGACTCCCGAATTTCAGTGCCCCTCCCGAAAATCTCCCGGGGCAACCATGCTCCCGATTTGCACCCGGACAACAATATTGGAGGCGTGCCATAAAGGCACTGCCTTTAGCGTCCTCTACAACCTGTCGTCACGTCCGCTTTTCCTCCATACAAACAGCGTGCCGACCCAGTCACATGATGTATGCGGCTTCTACACACACACAAGTGAATGCAATGCATACTTGATCAACAGCCATACAGGTCACACTGAGGGTGGCCGTATAAACAACTTTAACACTGTTACAAATATGCGCCACACTGTGAACCCACACCAAACAACAATGACAAACACATTTCGGGAGAACATCCGCACCGTAACACAACATAAACACAACAGAACAAATACCCAGAATCCCTTGCAGCACTAACTCTTCCGGGACGCTACAATATACACCCCTGCTACCACCAAACCCCCCCCATCTCCCGAATTCGGAGGTCTCAAAGTTGGCATGTGTGTGTGTGTGTGTGTGTGTGTGTGTGTGTGTGTGTGTGACAATCATTGGTACTTTAACTTTAACTTTAACAGCAGTGACTAAGATGGGATACATTTTAATCGTACCAGGAAACCTCAAGTTTCCGAACGGCCGCTCTACCATCTGAGCCACACCGCCCAAAATAAATGCTTTGATCAGCACCAGATTGGTAACAAAAGTTAAGTGGGTAAGTTGGTCTGTGTGCCACGCCACTAGTATTTTTCCATTTGTCTACTGCTGACAAAACAAAATATTTCTGTTGAAAATGATACAACAATGATTATGTAAACCCCCAATGCAACTTTTTAACATACCGTATTTTACGGACTATAAGGCGCACTTAAAATCCTTTTTTTTTTTTTTTCAGAAATCGACACTGCACCTTATAACCCGGTGTGCCTTATGTAAGGAAGAAGTTTGTTTGAGCTAACCCACCTCAAAGCTATTTTATTTGGTACATGGTGTAATGATAAGTGTGACCAGTAGATGGCAGTCAAACATAAGAGATAAGTGTAGGCTGCACTATGATGGCAATATGTCTCAAGTAAACACCACCAACATTTTAATTGTTCCATTGGAAAATATAGAACATTACACACGGCACTCAAATATTTATCAAAATGTTTTAGTACGACTTTGGTAAGCTATAAAGCATTGTCGACGCATTAAACATATGAGTATTATTATGGTGTGTATGTAAGACATATTATCTGGCTGTGGGAGGGGGTGTAGTCAGCATTGCTTGCAGGAGGAAAAGTCACCGCCGCTGTCCATGGTACTGAGATCGAGCACCATCGGGCAGGGGCGGGGCATGTGCTGACGGCGAGACACAGCTGGCAGGTGATTAGATTTCACAGGTGGTACGTGTTAATCTAATCATCTGTTGTCTTTAACAGTGAGCGGCTGGGAGCAGTAGGAGGAGGAGGATTGGTTGAAATCAGGCACTTTGAAGCTTTTTTTAGGGATATTGCGTGTTGGGTAAAATTTTGAAAAAAACTTCGAAAAATATAATAAGCCACTGGGAACTGATTTTTAATGGTTTTAACAATTCTGAAATTGTGATAATGTTCCCCTTTAACACAGCACAACTGGTTTCCAGCGTGTATATCCATGAGTCTGCGAGTATGCAAAGCTTACATTGCCGTTTTGTTTCGCAATATTATGAAAAAGCAACTTTTCTTACCTTCTGGTACCTGCTGATCTGTATTTGGGATCTGCATAAATCCTGAAAAATTGCGCAGAGTCCGCCTTTGTAGTCGATAAGTATCCTCTTTTTCTCTATCTTTTTGTTATGTGACATTCATCCTCCGCTGTTGCCATTTCTAATATAAAGTAGTGTACAGTTCGTACTTGTATCTGTCAGTAAACTCGCCATGAAAGTGCTAAAACATACCGGTGTAGTGAGTTGACATTATTCACCCAAGGAACTTTAGTTATTAGAGTTCCGGTCGGACGTTTTTTCACGGGACACATTTCCGATGTTGTTGTTTCCGGATGAGGACATGCTGCGCCGTTATTGATTGAAGTAAAGTCTGAATGTCTTTAAAACAGTTAGCTCCATCTTTTGACACTTCTTCCACTCCCGTCCTTGCACGCTACACCGCTACAACAAAGATGACGGGGAGAAGACGAGCCACGTAAATAAGACCGCCCACAAAGCGGCACATCCGAAAGTGACTGTCAGAAAGCGGCTTGAAGAGGATCTGTAAAACATAATCTATGCAATATTTTGACCAAAGAACCACCATTACATGTTATGTAGACCACAAGGAAAAATAAAAATAATAATAATATGACTCCTTTTATGCGCCCTATAAACCGGTGACCAATATATGAAAAAAGATCAAAAATAGACCATTCATCGGCAGTGCGCCTTATAATCCGGTGCCTCCTATGGTGCGTAAAATACGGTATGTATTTTGCAGTAATTCCATGGACAGTAAATATTACATAATGTAATTTAACTAATTAAAACGCTACCCAAAAATTGTCAATCTGTTACCACTAATGTAATGTATTTTAACTGTAGGATATGAAACACAAAACAGCAGGGGTTTCTAGCCTTCTAGCCATATTACGTATGCAGTGTCTTCCCTCAAATGATATAATAAAACAGCTTGGATTGCCTTCCATCCACCTGTATGTGTTAATACACACACGCACACAGACGCGTAAATACGCATGCACACAGATGTCCATGATGTTGTACAGCAAACTGTTAATTAGACTGAAAATGAGTCACCTATCGCTGTCGACAGCAACATGGCTAACAACTTAACCAAAGTGTATGTAGTTCTTTAACATGTAAAATATTTACTCAACCATACATCAATTGAGACATGAACTAAGAAGGAAAAAAACCAAAAAAAACACATAATTTTTCACTTTAGACTGCAAAGCCTTAGACCGGGGGTCAGCAACCGGCTCTAGAGCCACATAGCCCCGCCCTAGTGGCTCCCTGGACCTCTTTCAGAGATGTGTGGAAATGGAAAAGATGAAGAAGACAAAAAAAAGTTTATTTTAATATATTTTCTGTAGAAGAACAAACATGACACAAACCTTCCTAATTGTTAGAAATCCCACTGTTTATATTAAAACATGCTTCACTGATGACAGTATTTGGCAAGCACCGTTTTGTCCTACTAATTTCAGCAATCCTTGAACTCATCGTAGTTTGTTTACATGTACAACTTTCTCCGATGCTGCCACAGACAGAAGTGTTTTATTCCACTCCTTCGTTGTCTCATTTTGTCCACCAAACGTTTTATGCTGTGCGTGAATGCACAAAGGTGAGCTTGGTTGATTTAATTGATTTGCTGGAGTGCTTATCAGGCATATTTGGTCAACCCATGACTGCAAGCTAATCGATGCTAACATGCTATTTAGGATAACTGCATGTACATATTGCATCATTACGCCTCATTTGTAGGTATATTTGAGCTCATTAGGGCTGCAACTAACGATTAATTTGATAATCTATCAATCTGTCGATTATTACTTCGATTAATCGATTAATAATCGGATAAAAGAGACAAACTACATTTCTATTCTTTCCAGTATTTTATTGGGGGAAAAAACAGCATACTGGCACCATACTTATTTTGATTATTGTTTCTCGGCTGTTTGTACATGTTGCAGTTTATAAATAAAGGTTTATAAAAAATAAAAATAAAATAAATATTTCAAAAAAAAAAAAAAAAAATTGCCTCTGCGTATGCGCATAGCATAGATCCAACCAATAGATGACTAAATTAATCGCCAACTATTTTTATAATCGATATTAATCGATTTAATCAATTAGTTGTTGCAGCCCTAGAGCTCATTTAATTTCCTTGACTTATGTCCTCTGTGTATTTTATTTATATTTGCATGTCTCATGACACATGTAATATTGGCTGCAGTTCTGTTGTTTGTGTGCCATGTTGTTCCAGACCACAGCAAACGTTACCCAGCTTGCAAAGATTGTAACAAATCCATTAGATGAAGACAGCCTGCCGTTTCCTTAAACTTGGACACACACATCTATACCTTTGGCCATTCTAAGACAGTCATTTCCAGAAGTTATCTCGCCCTCTGAGAAGCCTCCATTTTACTAATAATTTCCAATGTTGCAAAAATGTGTAGAATAAAAATTAAAAATACAACATTTCTGTCAACGGAGATTTGTGTCAGCCTTTGATAGTAGGCTAATATAGCTAATATAAACACTTCATGTGTTGCCTTCATTATAACACTTATTTTATTTTTTATTTTTTGCGGCTCCAGACAGATTCGTTTTTTGTATTTTTGCTCCAATATGGCTCTTTTAATGTTTTGGGTTGCCGACCCCTCCCTTAGACGAGGTCTTTGCTCTATTGAAGGCCATTCTAAGTTCCTGAATGTTATGACAAATATTATGCCATTAGTGTGTTTATATTGTTACAATACACTACATACACTTGTTGATGACAAAATGTATAAATGTTTGTGGAGGGGGGCGTGGCCTGCGGGCCTGCAGCGAAGCTGGGTGTGCCAGGACTGGCCTCGAAGTCAGCGACAGGTGCGTAGATGGCCAGGTGGGCCTTATTATCTAATCACCTGTCGCTCTGTTTAAGCAGCAGCCGGGGAGGAGAGGTGGTTGGAGCTGGAGGGGAGCTGGAGTGAGAGTGAGAGCGTAACGAACACGGACAGAAAAGGACAACTGCTGAAAAGCAACCTGCTGAGAAAGAAAATAAATCTGTATTGTAACCCTGATCCGGGCTCTCATGAGAGTGATTGGTGCAAAGAACCCCCTGGAGGGCAACCTCCACAACATTATACTGTGAAACTTGTTGATTTATTATTTATTATCCATATCACATTTATATTGTATTATATTATATTTTAAAATATATGTATTGTTATTTGTATATATTAATAATAATTGATTAGATTTTTATCGCGCTTTTTTAGACACTCAAAGTGCTTTACAGTGACAACTAAGAACCCATCATGCATTCACCCAATTATTAATGTATTATTACTTAGGGTCAAACTGTCCCCATTATAGTTGCCAGGGGCGACGTTTGACTTCTGAAAAATTTTGAGCTGTCATACAAACTATAAAAATTATACATTATTTATTAATCACTGTTAAAACGCTGATGACACAGGGGTGTCAAACTCATTTTAGCTCAGGGGCCGCATGGAGGAAAATCTCTATTAAAATCATGGCATTAAAACAAAAAAATAAAGACAACTTCAGCTTGTTTTCTTTGTCTTACTTTGGCCAAAAAATAGAACAAGCACATTCTGAAAATATTACAATAAAAAATATAGAAAGTTTAAATCCATAAAGGAAAGAAGAAAGTACATTAATGTTTATAACTGAATAAATGTACATATGCATAAAAATGTGTTTTCTTTTGTATTATTTTTTTAATGAATTAAGTAACGTTTATGACAACCTATTTCCAAAACACAATATAGAATGTGAGATACAACAGGATAATGCATACATTTATCATTTGTTTTCAAAACGGTTACAAAAAAAGTGGGACCCCAAAATTGTACTGTGGGATCCCAATTTTATAACTTGATTAGAAAATTCCTAGCGCCAACACTGATGGAGTATTGGTGCATGCAAAACAGCAGCAGGTGGCTGTGGCCTGCGGGCCGGTTCTAATACTTAAAGTTAAAAAGTTAAAGTACCAATGATTGTCACACACACACTAGGTGTGGCGAAATTATTCTCTGCATTTGACCCATCACCCTTGATCACCCCCTGGGAGGTGAGGGGAGCATTGAGCAGCAGCGGAGGCCGCGCCCGGGAATCATTTTTCGTGATTTAACCCCCGATTCCAACCCTTGATGCTGAGTGCCAAGCAGGGAGGTAATGGGTCCCATTTTTATAGTCATTGGTATGACTCGGCCGGGGTTTGAACTCACAACCTACCGATCTCAGGGCGGACACTCTTATTTAAATATCATCCCGGGGCATTTGACTTTGACACCTATGATGACTGATGCAAAGACACAACTTGCGCTAAAGTGTACAATTCTGCTCCTTTATTATTCATGAGGACTTGTTATTGTTTTAACTTGTCCTAAGTGTGCTGTGATACGTTCTTGTGTGTTCTAGCTCCATTTTTGTTTCCATGCTCATCATTACATGACGTGCCTTTTTAGTGTCCTTCATTGGGGGCATCACAAAAAAAGCATTTTTTTCCTGATTTTTTTTTTAGCAGACAGAATTGTTCAATTGCCGGTCATAAACTGTAAAGTGCTTTTGTTTTGGTATTTTTTTTTTTACTAAGTTGTCTCGACAACCATTTGGGGTTTTAGCAAGGCAGAATTCTCTAAGAGGGCTGGGGGGAATCATATTTATTTGCTATTCAGTGTTTGGTGGAATGGAAGACCCCAGAACCCTATTAAGGCTAGTACACACATTAAGATTTTATATTTGAAAATATTTTTATTTGTTATAGACCCACAAATAAGGATTAAAAAATTCAGGCGTTAGGCACTTTGTGTGTGGTGTGCTACAATAATATCAACACAGCACACCATATGTTGTATCCAGTCACATGACTTTTGGGCCATTATCTGCAGTGTGCGAACTATCTGCGTACGCAAGGGGCCTAGATCTTACCATTAGAAGCAGAGTCGAGCAAAATATCAAACTATGCAATCGATCCCTATACTTTATCAAAAAAAAAGATTTGTTGAGTGATCAAGGATTATCTGTTGGGCGCGTTCCCAGACACGTCGAGCTATCTGGTGCTCCAGACTCCATTCTACATAACAAAACAAGAGATGTCCGATAATGGCTTTTTTGCCGATATCCGATATTCCGATATTGTCCAACTCTTAATTACCGATTCCGATATCAACCGATACCGATATATACGGTCGTGGAATTAACACATTACTATGCCTAATTTTGTTGTGATGCCCCGCTGGATGCATTAAACAATGTAACAAGGTTTTCCAAAATAAATCAACTCAAGTTATGGAAAAAAATGCCAACATGGCACTGCCATATTTATTATTGAAGTCACAAAGTGCATTATTTTTTTTAACATGCCTCAAAACAGCAGCTTGGAATTTGGGACATGAGTAGGTTGAGGTGGGCGGGGTATTGGGGTTTGGGGGGGTGTATATTGTAGCGTCCCGGAAGAGTTAGTGCTGCAAGGGGTTCTGTGTATTTGTTCTGTTGTGTTTATGTTGTGTTACGGTGCGGATGTTCTCCCGAAATGTGTTTGTCATTCTTGTTTGGTGTGGGTTCACAGTGTGGCGCATATTTGTAACAGTGTTAAAGTTTTTTATACGGCCACACTCAGTGTGACCTGTATGGCTGTTGACCAACTATGTCTTGCATTCACTTGTGTATGTGAAAAGCCGAAGATATTATGTGATTGGGCCGGCACGCAAAGGCAGTGCCTTTAAGGTTTATTGGCGCTCTGTACTTCTCCCTACGTCCGTGTACACAGCGGCGTTTTAAAAAGTCATAAATGTTACTTTTTGAAACCGATACCGATAATTTCCGATATTACATTTTAATGCATTTATCGGCCAATAATATCGGCAGTCCGATATTATCGGACATCTCTAAACAAAACATATGAAAACTTGGAAGGATATGGAGGTCTACAACTTCTTTGTGCGTGTCTGGGTCAAGGAAATTGGTATCAACTGTCTACCAGGTACAAACTTTGTAAATCATGCATAGTTTTTGTGGGTAAGGTTGCATTTCATGATTTGACTTCACATCTACAGCCATTTTTGTTGTCTTGTTGTTGTTGCGAGCGCTACTTACGCGCGTGTTTGTCCTCATCTTTATAAACACATAACTACTAGGGTTGTACGGTATACCGGTATTACAAACCCCGTTTCCATATGAGTTGGGAAATTGTGTTAGATGTAAATATAAATGGAATACAATGATTTGCAAATCATTTTCAACCCATATTCAGTTGAATGCACTACAAAGACAAGATATTTGATGTTCAAACTCATAAACTTTATTTTTTTTTGCAAATAATAATTAATTTAGAATTTCATGGCTGCAACACGTGCCAAAGTAGTTGGGAAAGGGCATGTTCACCACTGTGTTACATGGCTTTTCCTTTTATCAACACTCAGTAAACGTTTGGGAACTGAGGAGACACATTTTTTAAGCTTCTCAGGTGGAATTCTTTCCCATTCTTGTTTGATGTACAGCTTAAGTTGTTCAACAGTCCGGGGGTCTCCGCTGTGGTATTTTACGCTTCATAATGCGCCACACATTTTCAATGGGAGACAGGTCTGGACTACAGGCAGGCCAGTCTAGTACCCGCACTCTTTTACTATAAAGCCACGTTGATGTAACATGTGGCTTGGCATTGTCTTGCTGAAATAAGCAGGGGCGTCCATGGTAACGTTGCTTGGATGGCAACATATGTTGCTCCAAAACCTGTATGTACCTTTCAGCATTAATGGCGCCTTCACAGATGTGTAAGTTACCCATGCCTTGGGCACTAATACACCCCCATACCATCACAGATGCTGGCTTTTCAACTTTGCGCCTATAACAATCCGGATGGTTCTTTTCCTCTTTGGTCCGGAGGACACGACGTCCACAGTTTCCAAAAACAATTTGAAATGTGGACTCGTCAGACCACAGAACACTTTTCCACTTTGCATCAGTCCATCTTAGATGAGCTCAGGCCCAGCGAAGCTGACGGCGTTTCTGGGTGTTGTTGATAAACAGTTTTCGCCTTGCATAGGAGAGTTTTAACTTGCACTTACAGATGTAGCGACCAACTGTAGTTACTGACAGTGGGTTTCTGAAGTGTTCCTGAGCCCATGTGGTGATATCCTTTACACACTGATGTTGCTTGTTGATGCAGTACAGCCTGAGGGATCAAAGGTCACGGGCTTAGCTGCTTACGTGCAGTGATTTCTCCAGATTCTCTAAACCCTTTGATGATATTACGGACAGTAGATGGTGAAATCCCTAAATTCCTTGCAATAGCTGGTTGAGAAAGGTTTTTCTTAAACTGTTAAACAATTTGCTCACGCATTTGTTGACAAAGTGGTGACCCTTGTCCCATCCTTGTTTGTGAATGACTGAGCATTTCATGGAATCTACTTTTATACCCAATCATGGGGACGGCGTGGCGCAGTGGAAGAATGGCTGTGCGCGACCCGAGGGTCCCTGGTTCAATCCCCACCTAGTACCAACCTCGTCATGTCCGTTGTGTCCTGAGCAAGACACTTCACCCTTGCTCCTGATGGGTGCTGGTTAATGAATGTGTGTGTGACTGGGTAAATGTGGAAGTAGTGTCAAAGCGCTTTGAGTACCTTGAAGGTAGAAAAGCGCTATACAAGTACAACCCATTTATCATTTATCATTTACCCACCTGTTCCCAATTTGCCTGTTCACCTGTGGGATGTTCCAAATAAGTGTTTGATGAGCATTCCTCAACTTTATCAGTATTTATTGCCACTTTCTCAACTTCTTTGTCACGTGTTGCTGGCATCAAATTCTAAAGTTAATGATTATTTGCAAAATAAAAAATGTTTATCAGTTTGAACATCAAATATGTTGTCTTTGTAGCATATTCAACTGAATATGGGTTGAAAATGATTTGCAAATCATTGTATTGTGTTTATATTTACATCTAACATAATTTCCCAACTCATATGGAAATTGGGTTTGTACATTCCATTAGCATTTCAGTTCAGCGTCAGCTTATCAACATTCAAACCATTCCAACATTCAAACTATTCTTACATTCATACTACATTCTGTCAGCATTTCACTTCAACTTCAGCATTGGAGCATTCACACACAATTCCTTCAGGAATTGCTTCATCTAGTTCTATACGTTAGTATAATATGAGTGACAATATTTATGTTTGTGTCCTGCAACACTGGGCATGCGTCTACGCAATGGAGGGAACACACCGGCTTCATGGTTGACCAATGGCTCAGGACCTCCTCCACTCGGGGTTACACAAACCCGCCGCTCAAGCTTAGAACAGCACGGCTTAAGTACGCCTATCTGATTTCATCCCTCGTAGCCTTCGGAGTGCTGAAAAAGGTCACCTCGGTTTGTAAGTTTTGCATGCAATCAAGGTTAGAAAAAAAAAAAATACCACAGCAAAGAACTCATTTTAGACTCACAAACAACTTATGGTAAAAGTATCAAAAACAGCATAAATGTTTGGCGTTTGTCAAATAGGATGGTTGATATAACGAGATCTAATACAAAACCCTGCATTAGGGAAGATGACCAATATTGTACATGTTTACTATATTATTGTGAAACTGCCGAGAGATTTCATTCAATATTTTGCTCCTCCCGTGGAGTTACATAACATTTGATTCAGTGCCTTTCCATCTCACTGCAAACCACAATTGTAATAAGATCAGAAAAAGCTTGAATGATACATAAGGTACCTTGAAATTCACAACCAAGCGACAGCGACCTGTACCAAGATGTGTCGGACGGAGCAAACTAGGCAAAAATAACACTGCTTGCTCTGAATTAAATTGACAGAAAACAATTACATGTTTAAAGGCCTACTGAAACCCACTACTACCGACCACGCAGTCTGATAGTTTATATATCAATGATGAAATCTTAACATTGCAACACATGCCGATACGGCCGGGTTAGCTTACTAAAGTGCAATTTTAAATTTTGCACGAAATATCCTGCTGAAAACGTCTCGGTATGATGACGTCTGCGCGTGACGTCACGGATTGTAGAGGACATTTTGGGACAGCATGGTGGCCAGCTATTAAGTCGTCTGTTTTCATCGCAAAATTCCACAGTATTCTGGACATCTGTGTTGGTGAATCTTTTGCAATTTGTTCAATGAACAATGGAGACAGCAAAGAAGAAAGCTATAGGTGGGAAGCGGTGTATTACGGGCGACTGCAGCAACACAAACACAGCCGGTGTATCATTGTTTACATTTCCGAAAGATGACAGTCAAGCTTGACAATTGGCCTGTGGAGAACTGGGACAACAGAGACTCTTACCAGGAGGACTTTGAGTTGGATGCGCAGACGCGGTACCGTGAGTACGCATGCAGCTGCGGCTTCCAAACATTTGATCGTTTGCCCGTACGTGCGTGCCGCTATGTGCATGTCACGTACGTAACTTTGGGGACTTTGGGGAAATATATGTGCTGGATGAACTTTGGGGAGGTGAACGGTACTTTGGGCTGTGGGATTGAGTGTGTTGTGCAGGTGTTTGAGTTGTATTGGCGGGTTATATGGACGGGAGGGGGGAGGTGTTTGTTATGCGGGATTAATTTGTGGCATATTAAATATAAGCCTGGTTGTGTTGTGGCTAATAGAATCGCTCCCACTGCCCTCTAGTCCTTCACTCTCACTTTCCTCATCCACGAATCTTTCATCCTCGCTCAAATTAATGGGGAAATCGTCGCTTTCTAGGTCCGAATCGCTCTCGCTGCTGGTGGCCATGATTTTAAACAATGTGCAGATGTGAGGAGCTCCACAGCCTGTGACGTCACGCGCAAATCGTCTGCTACTTCCGGTACAGGCAAGGCTTTTTTATCAGCGACCAAAAGTTGCGAACTTTATCGTCGATGTTCTCTACTAAATCCTTTCAGCAAAAAAATGGCAATATCGCGAAATGATCAGGTATGACACATAGAATGGACCTGCTATCCCCGTTTAAATAAGAAAATCGCATTTCAGTAGGCTTTTAAAGTAAGAAGTATAATGCAATTGATAAAGTTAAAGTTAAAAGTACCACTGATAGTCACACACACACACTAGGTGTGGTGAAATTACTCTCTGCATTTGACCCATCCTCTTGTTCCACCCCCTGGGAGGTGAGGGGAGCAGTGAGCAGCAGCGGTGGCCGTGCTCTGGAATCATTTTTGGTGATTCAACCCCCAATTCCAAGCCTTGATGCTGAGTGCCAAGCAGGGAGGTGATGGGTGCCATTTTTATAGTCTTTGGAATTTATTTCAGTTTTGAAATATGAGTACAAAACAAGCTATGGTCTCTATCACTGTGTCAAATGAATACCTTTCTCACAGTTTTAATTCAAACTGAGCAATATTATCTTTTTTAAAGGGGTCTTATTATGATTTTTTTTTCCCACATTTAAAGGGGAACTGCACTTCTTTTGGAATTTTGCCTATCTTTCAAAATTATTATGAAAGACACAAGCACGGATGTTTTTTTTTTGTTTTTATGCATTCTAAATATTAAAATAAACGTAAATAAAAGTCAGTTTACAGCCACTGGGAGTGCCACAATTTTGCACATAAAATCCAATAAATAGCCATTCAAAAAGCGCCAACAACACCCCATTGACATTTGGTGACTTGAATGTTGACCAAGTATTAGTGATATTGTTATTATAAGCGCTAACGCAGGCAAACTATTTATTAATGGCGCCGTGATCACTACCGTGTGTCCCTATTAGGGTTGTACGCAATGTTAATAATAATAATAATAACTGGGATTTATATAGCGCTTTTCTAAGTACCCAAAGTCGCTTTACATGTAGAACCCATCAATCATTCACACCTGGTGGTGGTAAGCTACTTTCATAGCCACAGCTGACCTGGGGTGGACTGATGTTCCCTCTAATTGTTCATGTGTGTGAGCAAACGCAAAAACTCCCTGAGCATTCAGTGGAGCCCATGTGAGCAACATCAGACGTGCACACTGTGGCTACACCAACAGCACACCTGTCCCAAACCTGACTAAATAACAAGTTCAATCTCCATCCATCCATCCATTTTCTACCACTTGTCCCTTTTGGGGTCACGGGGGGTGCTGGAGCCTATCTCAGCTGCATTCGGGCGGAAGGCAGTGTACACCCTGGACAAGTCCCCACCTCACCGCAGGGCCAACACAGATAGACAGACAACATTCTCTTATTATTGTAATCAAATGACAGCAGTCATTTCCATGAGGTTATTTTCTAATATAAGTGTTTAGGCCCACTTACAATGACAATAACAAAAAATATTGTTTTTCATGAACTGTGTACTTGTATTGTTTGTCTGGGTGGAGGTCCTGCTTTAGAAATAGTTTGTACCCCTTTCAGACATTGTATTTAGTTCCCATTAAAACATTCACATGTTGCACAATGAGATGTAAGCAAGAGGATCATGTGTACATTCCTGCAACTTCCTGTTTGTAAAAAATATATTTTTATTAGTATTTATTTAATGTACTAACAGCATTTCATGATTAGTATTTATGAATTAAGATTCCTAATAAATGACACTAGAATAAGCACAAATTTGATTGGTAAATCATAGTGTAACGACCTGGAATTACACTTTATGTGTGGTGTTGGAGTTGTCCGACTTTTTGTGTGGCTGTAAACGCATCACTGGCTAAGTGCCATATGTGCATGTGTTGGCGCAAGTGAGAAAGAGCGAGCGGCTGCTGTTGATATAACAAAGTTGCTTTTGGTCTGGTTTCTACTGCAGAAAATGACCAGTTTTGCTAGATGTCATTTTTTTTACTAATGTTTTGGTGATGTGTTTATGGCCGACAATAAAGAGTTTTGCTCAGTAAAGTGATCGATGGAATTCATGTCCTCAAAGCGTCTCGACAGACGTTACAATATTTGAACAATGATGACGAAAACGGTTTTCTCAGTCGTGTCCGTGTGTCGAAAATTGTTATGCGCTTATTTTTTTATTTGATTTTGTGCGTGGCATAGATTTGCCGTGCGCATAGAACGCTTGAGCAGTGCGCAGTTGCACAGGCGCGCACCTTAGAGGGAACGTACGGTATACCAATATTGGTATAGTACTGCGATACTAATGAATCATATTCTGTACTACACCGCCTCTAAAAAGTACCTAAATTGGTGGTATCATCCAAAACTAATGTAAAGCCTCCAAACAACAGAAGAATTAGTGATTATTGCATTTTAACAGAAGTGTAGATAGAACATGTTAAAAGAGAAAGTAAGCAGATATTAACAGTAAATGAACAAGTAGATTAATAATTCATCCTTAATAATTTTGACAAAATAATAGAATGATAAATGACACAATATGTTACTGCATATGTCAGCAGACTAAATTAGGAGCCTTTGTTTGTTTACTTACTACTATAAGACAAGTTGTCTTGTATGTTCACTATTTCATTTCAGGACAAACTTGTAAATAAATAAATAAAAAACATATGTTTAATGTACCGTAAGATTTTTTGTTAAAATAATTTTTTGTGGTCCCCTTTATTTACAAAAGTATCAAAAAGTATCGAAACACATTTTGGTACCAGTACCAGTACCAAAATATTGGTATCGGGACAACACTGGTCCCTATGTTTACATCATTGAGTGGTCTGCTGCTTTCTTGCTTCATGGCTTCATGTAAGTTTATTGTAGATCATAACTCATGCATCTCACCTGGACAGAAGAAGTCTGGGTAGGTATTCCGACAAGTTTATTGTGAGAGTCAAGAACACACATGTCCTTTTTTTTCTTTTGATTTTAAAGATGATAGAAAACGTCTGGAAGTTGCGGCAAATGTGAGTCACCGTTGTAGCCTTCAAAGCCCTCTAAAACAACTTTAAACCCCTCAACTTTAAACCCCTCATATGTTTTTTGAATCTGAACATATTGAGGATTAACGAGCAGCATGAAGGAAGAGTTGAGACGTTGGAGCAGACGGAAGCCGAGAGAGTAAAGTGAACGTGACTCGAAGCTGCAAATGTGGACTTTGGAGACAGGCTATTTCGACATAAATGGAGTGCTTATCCAAATAAACCCGGGGGAAAAATGTCCCCGGCCAGCTGGACCAAACGGACAACTGTCCATCGAGTGAATTACACTTTATATTGATCATGATACACGCAGCACGTCATGCGTGTATCAGGGTATGCTGTCATGCTAGCTGTGTACAAACAAAATATGAAATGTAGGCTAATACTTTACATATGTCATGATCCGTGGTCCGAATCATGTTTCCGTTATGTTCTGTTAGTTCAACTCCATAGTTCCTGTTTTTTGTGCACTCTTGTTTGTTTTGGTTGCCATGGTAGCATATGATTTTCACCTGTCGCTGGTGTTCGGACGCTCACCTGGCTCTAATCAAGAGACTATTCAAACTGTCGGCCTGGCGCCATTGCTCGTTTGAGGTCTGATTCTATAGTTATGCGAGTTATTGGTTTCATGCCACAGTTTCATGTTGTTCTATGCCATAGTTCATGTTAGTTGTTTCATGCCACAGTTTCATAGTTGTTCCATGCCATAGTTATGTTAGTTGTTTGTTTCTTGCTATGCTATAGTTTATGCTCGTTGTTTGCTTCACGCTATTGTCACGCAACCCTCTACGTAAGTCTTGTTTATTTCATACCACAGTTAAGAGAGTTTTTGCCTGTTATTTTGTAGTTGGATTAATAAATATGTTCCTACCTGCTACCCTTGTCCGGAAAAGTCAGTTTGCATCCCGGGAGAACAAACTTCGTCATGACAACATACTGTATTCTGTAAAGTTAAAGTTAAGGTACCACTGATAGTCACACACACACTAAGTGTGGAGAAATTACCCTCAGCATTTGACCCCATCCCCAGGTGAGGGGAGCAGTGAGCAGCAGCGGTGGCCGTGCTCGGGAATCATTTTTGGTGATTTAACCCCCAATTCCAACCCTTGAATATGATTGTTCATGTTTTTCAGTCAGTACAGATTGGTGTTTTATCGCATAGTGTTGTGCCTTACAAACTCAAACGTGTTCCGTGCTAACCTAGAATAGCTTATCTTTTGCTGTGGTGTTACTACGCTAGAAAAAAAGGTTCCTCAGTGTTCGCTCTTACAATAACAATGTCGCTACAGTTTGGTTGATTTTACAGGTTACCGAACTTACGTATATGAAGTATTGTTGACATTTTTTTTAATGCAATTTTAAAGGTATTTAGAGGTAGAATTGAGTGCGAACAAGCTGATTTTTACATGTTAGAATGCAAAAAAAACAAAACAAACGTTTGTCTTGTCTCTCATATTGATTGTAAAAGATAGGCATATTTAAAAAAAAAAAAAAATCAGAAGAAAAGAAGAAAACAAATCCCACCTTGACACAATAGGTTATGTGGCGATGCTTTCACGACTGCTTAAGTGTTTGTTTTGATACCAAGACTACATTTTGAGCATTTTAAAGACCCCTGGGGTTTAAAGGAAGGTTTTTTGTGTTAGGCTCAAGGCTTATGTGTCTACAAAAATAGTGTGTCACCTGCAGCACATGTAACACGTGGATTGCTCATAAGACGTTTTGTCTCTCACACACAAGCGTGCACACACACACACACACACACACATTCTTGTATTGTTTACCTTCTAGAGACCTCTGAAAAATGCCTACCTCTTTAGGACCACCCTTTCTAGATATATAAAGATTTGTATTTACAACATTAATAATATCATGCATACTATGCACATATAAAAAAAGGTACAATTTTAATATATTTTATTTTAACTTTAAATTTTTGTAATTGTTTTTTAATCTTCATTATTTACTTCAAGTTATTACAGTATGTCTCTATATACATATTTATTTATTTTTTTTTTAATTAATTTTGGTCAAAGAGGGTGCATTTCAATTTCTTACACACACTTGATATTTCATATGTTGATCAGCAGAAGAGCACTTCAAATTTTTACACGTACTTGTTATTTCATATGTTGGCCAGAGGGGGAGCACTTTTAAAACCAACACACAGTCAATTTGAAAAAGCATTCCTTTTTGGGACCACCCCCAATTTTGATAGATTTCCCCACCAGGGGTGCAAATGAGATCTCGATTTTTTGTTTTTTTGTAATGTGCTTAAGGCCGACGACAAACGAGTCACGGACCACAGTTTTGGACAACCCAGCTGTAGAAGCTAACTGTTAATGGCCACTATAGTCTTAGTGCTGTAGTGTATTTGTCCATTCAATGGTCACACATGGGACGTGGGTTGTCTTACGTCAGCACCGGAAGTCGTAAAATCAGCTGTTCACCTGGCGGGTTTTTTCGGGGACGAATAGGGACGTCCTTCTTTAGCCGCCGTCTTGTTTTATCATATATCGCTGCCTTTGCACCTGTCAATGTTTACTTTTGTATGCACATTAAATCAACGAAAAAATCCTGACTTTGGAGCAAGGTTCACGGACTCTAGTATTTGGCTCTCTATTAGATGCAATGTATCTGTATTGAGACCATGATTTCAGTCCTAACTTGTTCACCGTTCCTCATATGTCTCAAGAAGGGTAGAAATACAAGAACACACACACACACACACACAAGTCATCTTCCTTTTTTTGACTCACTGCTGAGATGGGAAGTTAAAGGTGAGAAGTGGCTCAGGCACTAAAGTGGTTGAGCGACATTTCAGTCACAAACGTATCAACACGGGGAAAAAGCCACTACTGATGGACCGGATGGTTCCGTGCACACATGCACAAACCTCCCACTTTGGTGACGTTTAACGATGGGGTTCATGCATATTGAGTAGACACCTGGCATGAAGTGAAGCCCCGTTTTCCGCCGGATAGGACGTGACACTGACTGTATGTCCATATGTAAACGCCGCTGGCTAAAAATAAAGTGAGTTAGAGCAGTACTTGGGGTTTTTGATTAGGATAAGGCACGTCAACAGTTCAAAAAAGTTGTATTTTATCTAAGTAAGCGACCTCACACGCTTCATATCTTGGCAAATTAGCATTTTGTTGTTTTCATGCTTTACAGCACTACCTTCTTTCTGAGAATGCCAATAAATTATGTGGTTCTCCAACTTTGTTCACCAAGTATATCACTTCAGAAAACACTTGGCTCTCCAAGTAACACCGTAACGACCAACATTATAATACAGTAGCGTAGTAGGCCTAAGTATTCATTTTCATTGAGGGCCACATCGGAGGAATGGCTGCTTTCTTTGTGGTTAGAGTGTCCACCCTGAGATCGGTAGGTCGTGAGTTCAAACCCCGGCAGAGTCATACCAAAGACGATAAAAAATGGGAGCCATTACCTCCCTGCTTGACACTCAGCATCAAGGGTTGGAATTGGGGGTTAAATCACTATTAAAATATCGTATTTATTGATAATAATCCCACTTTGCAGAATAATAATAATAATAATAATAATAATAATATATTTTATTTGTAAAAAGCACTTTACATTGAGTAAACAACCTCAAAGTGCTACAGTGTATTAAAAAAAAAATAATAAAAAAATAAAAAGATAATAAAAAATAAATACAAATAAAAACTACAACAACCAAATAGCTAAACCTAGTATGCATATATCTAAAAAAAAGGCTTTTTTAAAAAGAAGGGTTTTCAAGCCTTTTTTAAAAGCATCCACAGTCTGTGGTGCCCTCAGGTGGTCAGGGAGAAATGCGTTTACCACAGTCAGGCCTGGAACCAATTAGATGCGATAAACGAGGCACGACCGAAATAACATTTTTGTAGAAAAACTGAATGGCAGTTTATGCCAATAAGTAGCAAATCAGGGCAAGAATAGTATTGTTCCAACTCGGGATGGAACAATAAACAATAATAATGATAACTAACTAAACTAAACTAAACTAAACTAAACTAACTAACCAAAACTCCTGATGGTTAGTATCTCTGTTTTAAATGAAATTATTGAAAAACCATGATTGATATCTACACTTTAAAAAACTCACGGTGTGACTGGCACCAGCTCGCTAGCCTAAATGATGACATAAAAACAGGAGACATTAACGTCTTTCCACATTAGAAAAGGACATACCCCAATCTAAACTTATATAAACAAATTTCTGTCTGAGCAACTAAGCCATTCAATTGTGTGCATTGAACCTACAAGCTGAACGGAGTAGGACGCCACACATACTTGCCAACCCTCCCGGATTTTCCGGGAGACTCCCGAAATTCAGCGCCTCTCCCGAAAACTTCCCCTGACAAATTTTCTCCCGAAAATCTCCCAAAATACAGGCGGAGCTGGAGACCACGCCCCCTCCAGCTCCATGCGGACCTGAGTGACGTGTCGACAGCCTGTTTTCACGTCCGCTTTCCCACAATATAAACAGCGTGCCTGCCCAATCACGTTATGACTGTAGAATGATCGAGGGCGAGTTCTTGGTTTCTTATGTGGGTTTATTGTTAGGCAGTTTCATTAACGTCCTCCCAGCGCGGCAACAACACACAACAACAGCAGTCACGTTTTCGTCTAACGTAAAGCAGTCCGTCTCCCGTAAACAGCAATGTTGTGACACTCTTAAACAGGACAATACTGCCATCTACTGTACATGCATATGTGACAATAACATCTAGGGCTTTTAGAGAGTGCAGTGCACAACTGCACACACAACAAGGAGACGAAGCAGAATGCATCATCAGAGAGGGTGTTCAGCATGGTTAGAAAAATAGTGACAGAGAATAGAACAAGGATGGACAATTCAACCCTTAGCTCAACAATGAGTAGATGAGTGGTATGTGTGTGTATATGTGTAAATAAATGAACACTGAAATGCAAGTATTTCTCTTATATATATATATATATATATATATATATATATATATATATATATATATATATATATATATATATATAGCTAGAATTCACTGAAAGTCAAGCATTTCTTATATATATATATATATATGAAATACTTGACTTGGTGAATTCTAGCTCTAAATATACTCCTCCCCTCTTAACCACGCCCCCAACCACGCACCCCCCCCCCCACCCCCCACCCCACCTCCCGAAATCGGAGGTCTCAAGGTTGGCAAGTATGCCAATATGATTCCCGAGCGCGGCCGCCGCTGCTGCTCACTGCTCCCCTCACCTGGTGGAGCAAGGAGATGGGTCAAATGCAGAGGTTAATTTCACCACACATAGTGTGTGTGTGACTATCAGTGGTACTTTAATTTTAACTTCCGGAGGGCCGCTTTTTTAAAATCAATTTACAGTAAGCATGCGGGTAATAACCTGTGATTAATCATGATTAATCGAAATGCATGTGCATTTGATTATTAGATGTTTTTATGTATAACTTGCTTTAAAATCATAAATAAAGGTGACAAGCAGATATTCAACTGTTTGTTTTTATCTCACAAAAATAGTTTTGCAATGCAGTATATAATGATATAATTGGCATGATCAGATAATGTTAAAGTTTAAAAGATGCATTTTTTTTTCTGTCAGAATTGAAAGAACAAATGCATTTAGTAAAAAAATAAATAATAATAATAATAAGTATTTTATTGAAACCCATTTTTTCAGGCTTTCGCGGGCCACATAGAATGATGTGGCAAGCCAGAACTGGCCCCCGGGCCTTGATTTTGACACCTGTGATTTATAACAAGGCAGGTGTTTTATTTAACAAGTATATATAATATCTTTGCAACTCTACTATGCAAAGTGAAAGCCATTTATGATGAATCGAAATGCATATGCGTTTGATTATTACATTTGTTTTTGTATAACTTCCTTTGAAATCATAATTAAAGTTGACTTGCAGATATTCAACTATTTGTTTTTATCTCACAAAAATAGTTTTTTAATACAGTATATAGTAATATAATTGGCATGGTCAGATAATATTAAAGTTTAAAATACCGTATTTTCCGCACTATAAGGCGCACCGGATTATTAGCCGCACCTTCAATGAATTACATATTTCATAACTTTGTCCACCAATAAGCCGCCCCGGATTATAAGCCGCGCCTACGCTGCGCTAAAGGGAATGTCAAAAAAACAGTCAGATAGTTCAGTCAAACTTTAATAATATATTGAAAACCAGCGTTCTAACAACTCTGTCCCAAAATGTACGCAAATGTGCAATCACAAACATAGTAAAATTCAAAATGGTGTAGAGCAATAGCAACATAATGTTGCTCGAACGTTAATGTCACAACACACAAAATAAACATAGCGCTCACCTTCTGAAGTTATTCTTCATTCGTAAATCCTTCGAATTCTTCGTCTTCGGTGTCCGAATTGAAAAGTTGCGCAAGCGTGGGATCCAAAAATGGCCGGCTCCGTCTCGTCGAAGTCATCGGATTCAGTGTCGCTGTTGTTGTGCAGCAGTTCTGTGAATCCTGCCTTCCGGAAAGCTCGGACCACAGTTGTGACCGAAATATCTGCCCAGGCATTTACGATCCACTGGCAAATGTTGGCGTATGTCGTCCGGCGCTGTCTGCCCGTCTTAGTGAAGGTGTGTTCGCCTTCGGAGCTGTGTGAAAAAAGCCACCCGGCCTCTTCGCGTAAACTTCCCTTAACCACTCGCTCATCTTTTCTTCATCCATCCATCCCTTCGAGTTAGCTTTTATGATGACGCCGGCTGGAAAGGTCTCTTTTGGCAAGGTCTTCCTTTTGAATATCACCATGGGTGGAAGTTAGCATGGCAAGCTAGAACCACAGTGAAGGATGACTTCTCATTCCCTGTGGTGCGAATATTCACCGTACGTGCTCCCGTTCCACAGTGCGGTTCACAGGAATATCAGTTGCTGTGAAATACGCTAGTAATCCGTGTGCGGATGGAGAGATTGCGTCTTTTTATGAACCGGATCGCTTAGTAGGAGCCATTTTGTGGTCTTTACAGATGTAAACAGGAAATGAAACGTACGGTGATATCCGCGCGTTTTTTCTTCTTCTTCCGGGGGCGGGTGGTTGCTTACAGTAGAAGAAGAAGCGCTTCCTGTTCTATGGGGGCGGGTGCTTTCCTTGGCGGTTGCTTGCGTAGAAGAAGAAGCGCTTCCTGTTCTACCGGGAAAAAAGATGGCGGCTGTTTACCGAAGTTGCGAGATCGAAACTTTATGAAAATGAATCGTAATAAAGCGCACCGGGTTATAAGGCGCACTGTCAGCTTTTGAGAAAAATTGTGGTTTTTAGGTGCGCCTTATAGTGCGGAAAATACGGTATGCATTTTTTTTCGGTCAAAATTGAGAGAAAAAATGCATGTAGTAAAAAAATTTATAACAATAATAATAAGTATTTTATTGAAAACCATTTTTTCCAGGCTTTCACAGGCCACATAGAATGCTGTGGCAAGCCAGAACTGGCCCCTGGGCCTTGAGTTTAACACCTGTGATTTAAAACAAGGCAGAAATGTTATTTAACAAGTATATTTAATATCTATGGCAACAATGCCCGTCTGCTGTAATATGTAAAGTGTTTAACTTATTTTTACACTTGCATGACACTTGTGTTAAGATGTTTTTCATAATTTAATCTGGGCATTTTTTTTGATTCAAAAGAAATTGAAAGATCATTAAATGAGAATTATGCTTTTCTTCTTTGCCTTTATTTTTTATCCCAAAACAAGAAAATGAAACACTACACGTCATCTTAACCACTCATGTTGTCACTCGTTAAGTTGGTTGTTTAACATTTTAAAGTGGTTCACCTTTATATGAATAATTTCGCCACACCTAGTGTGTGTGTGACAATCATTGGTACTTTAACTTTAACTTTTAACTTTATATCACCACATGGGCTCAGGAACATTTCAGAAAACCACTGTAAGTAACTACAGTTGCTCGCTACATCTGTAAATGCAAGTTAAATCTCTACCATGCAAAGCCAAAGCCATTTATCAACAACACCCAGAAACGCTTCGCTGGGGGCCGAGCTCATCTAAGATGGACTGATGCAAAGTGGAAAAGTGTTCTGTGGTCTGACAAGTCTATATTTCAAATTGTTTTTGGAAACTGTGGACGTTGTGTCCTCCGGACCAAAGAGGAAAAGAACCATCCGGATTGTTCTATGCGCAAAGTTCAAAAGCCAGCATATGGGAAGGTATGGAGGTGTATTAGTGCTCAAGGCATGGGTAACTTACACATCTGTGAAGACACCATAAATGCTGAAAGGTACATACAGGTTTTGGAGCAACGTATGTTGCCATCTAAGCAACGTTATCATGGACGCCCCTGCTTATTTCAACAAGACAATGCCAAGCCACGCATTACAACAGCGTGGCTTCATAGTAAAAAAGTGCAGGTACTAGACTGGCCTGCCTGTAGTCCAGACCTGTCTCCCATTGAAAATGTGTGGCACATTATGAAGCGTAAAATACCACAACAGAGACGCCGGACTGTTGAACAACTTAAGCTGTACATCAAGCAAGAATGGGAAAGAATTCCACCTGAAAAGCTTCAAAAATTGGTCTCCTCAGTTCCCAAATGTTTACTGAGTGTTGTTAAAAGGAAAGGCCATGTAACCCAGTGGTAAAAATGCCCCTGTGCCAAATGTATTGCAATGTGTTGCTGCCATTAAATTCTAATTTAATGATTGTTTGCAAAAAATAATTACGTTTCTCAGTTGGAACATTAAGTATCTTGTCTTTGCAGTCTATTCAATTGAATATAAGTCGAAAAGGATTTGCAAATCATTGTATTCTGTTTTTATTTACCATTTACACAACGTGCCAACTTCACTGGTTTTGGGGTTTGTATAAACACAGATTAATTGCGCAATTTATTCTGAAAGTGCATGCTCCTTTGCCTTAACTGCGGATTGTTAGGTGAAATATGGCGGGGGTTGTTACACCGTCACTAATCAGATCAATGCATTAGTCAGGGCAAAGATGAATGAGGAGACTGTGACTGTTGAGCTCGCTGACATGCAAATAAAAAAAATATAAAATTGTTGGCAAATTTTGATCAAATAAACTACTGTCGATTAAAGTTTACAAAAATAAATTCTGCTGACAATAAAATTGCATTTGTGTCAAAATACTGGGGTCTTTTTTTTTTGGTATTTATTTAAATCATTAATCAATCCAACTTAATTCTTATAGCACTTTTCATGCACAGGCAAGTTGCAACACAAAGTGCTTTAGACCTGTAAAAAAAAAAGAAGAAAACACACATACACACACAGCACTGTTGGCAATTACATCTAAAAAAAAAAAAAAAAAGAATCCATCCATCCGTTTCCTATACCGCTCGTTCCTCTCGGGGGGAGAGAGGGCCAACACAGATAGACAGACAACATTCACACTCACATTCACACAGATGGGCCAATTTAGTGTTGCCAATCAATCTATCCTCCATGTCTATGGAGGTGGGAGGAAGCCGGAGTACCCGGAAGGATCCCATGCAGTCACGGGGAGAACATGCAAACTCCACACAGAAATACCCCGAGCGCTGGGATCGAACCCAGGACCTTCGTATTGGGAGAAACAGACACTAATCTAATAGCCTTATCTGGCCCTGATTTGACACCCCTGGTTTAGCAAGATTGCAGCGGGGACTCTATGATCCGTTTGTGCGGTATAGCTCGGTTGGTAGAGTGGCTGTGCCAGCAATTTGAGAGTTCCAGGTTCGATCCCCGCTTCGTTGTGTCCTTGGGCAAGACACTTTACCCACCTGCCCCCAGTGCCACCCACACTGGTTTAAATGCAACTTAGATATTGGGTTTCACTATGTAAAAGCGCTTTGAGTCACTAGAGAAAAGCGCTACATAAATGTAATTCACTTCACTTCACTTTATTCCACAAAGATTCAAAGAAATTCAAGATACTGTGTTCACGGTCAAAGCCTCGATATTAGGTACCGAATGATTACAACGAAAACACAAGCCAAATGAAATCCATCCATCCATTCATTTTCTACCGCTTGTTACCGCAATGTAATCAATATTTTGAATTTCCCAGAAGAAAAAAAAATAGTATAAGAGGGACTGCTGGAATCCACATCTGCTGCTATTTCCAGAGTCTAAATAAGTAAAGCTACTCAAAAAGACTGACAGTACTGCTGCGTAAAAGCACAATAATAAACTGTTTGATGGTGTATATCAGGGGTCCCCAAACTTTTTGACTCGGGGGCTGCATTGGGTTAAGAAAAAGTGTCCGGGGGGCCAGGCTGTGTGTGTTTGTGTATGTATATATATATATATATATGTATGTGTGGGAAAAAAAAAAATCACAAGACTATTTCATCTCTACAGGCCTGTTTCATGAGGGGGGGTACCCTCAATCGTCAGGAGATTTTAATGGGAGCATTCACATACCATGGTTTATATAGGGCACAGAGTGGGTGGGTACAGGCTGGCCTAGGGGCGTGGTGATTGGCTCATGTGTTACCTAGGAGGTGTTTCCGTCTATGGCGGCATGTTGTTACAATTTCGCTGCGCTTGTTGAGGGATGACAGGTCTGGACGGTAAATAATAAACAGTTACTCTTTCAAGCATAGGTTGCATCTTTTATTACCACTATTGTAAGGTGTGCTGGATGCAAGAATTTGCCATGTTATTGAATATTCAACATTATTGTCTATATATATATATATATATATATATATATATATATATATATATATATATATATATATATATATATATATATATATATATATATACATATATATATATATATATGTATCAATCATCAATCAATCAGTCAAAGTTTATTTATATAGCCCTGTGGAGGGAGGTGTGGCCAGCGCTGCCTGCAGGAGCGTAGATCACCGCCTCTGTCCACGGTGCTGAGGACAGAGCACCATCAGACGGGGGGGCGTGGCAGTGCCGACGGCGAGACACAGCTGAACAGGTGATTAGATCTCCCAGGTGGTTCGAGTTATCTAATCACCCGTTGTCTTTAACAATAGCGGCCGGGAACAGTAGAGGAGAAAGGATTGGGAGTGACTGCAAAGTCACGACCTGCTGAAAAGCATTTTTGAATGATCTTGTCAAAAACATTAAAACGTTGTGAACTTTGCACGCCTGTCTGTGGTGACGTGTATATCAACGCCCTAAATAACGAGTGTCTCAAAGGGCTGCAGAAGCCAAAAGTTCACATACACTTGTAAAGAACATAATGTCATGGCTGTCTTGAGTTTCCAATCATTTCTCCAACTCTTATTTTTTTTTTGTGATAGAGTGATTGGAGCACATACTTGTTAGTCACAAAAAACATTCATGAAGTTTGGTTCTTTTATGAATTTATTATGGGTCTACTGATAATGTGAGCAAATCTGCTGGGTCAAAAGTATACATACAGCAATGGTTTGGTTACATGTCCCTTGGCAAGTTCCACTGCAATAATGTGCCTTTGGTAGCCATCCATAAGCTTCTGGCAAGCTTCTGCTTGAATTTTTGACCACTCCTCTTGACAAAATTGGTGCAGTTCAGCTAAATTTGTTGGTTTTCTGACATGGACTTGTTTCTTCGGCATTGTCCACAGGAAGGCCATTCTAAAATCTTAATTCTAGCCTGATTTAGCCATTCCTTTACCACTTTTTGACGTGTGTTTGGGGTCATTGTCCTGTTGGAACACCCAACTGCGCCCGAGACCCAACCTCCAGGCTGATGATTTCAGGTTGTCCTGAAGAATTTGGAGGTAATCTTCCTTTTTCATTGTCCCATTTAAAGCACCAGTTCCATTGGCAGCAAAACAGGCCCAGATCATAATACTACCACCACAATGCTTGACAGTAGGCGTGGTGGACATTGGGCCATAATCAGCCCGCAGGCCGTACTTTGGAGACCCCAGATCCAAACTTTACCGCTGCCAGGTATTATTTTCTATACTTTTATTATCATATTTTCAGAATGTGTTTGTTCTATTTTCTGGCCAAAGTAAGACAAAAAAAACAACAATCTGAAGTTGAGTGAGTTGGACACCCCTGATGTACAGTGTATGTAACAGCTGCAGCAGTATATATAAAAAAGGGCAGCATTAAATAGAGAGTAGATCAGTGGTCCCCAATATTTTTGTAACTGCGTACCGGTCAACGCTTGAAAATTTGTCCCACGGACCCGGGGTATTTTTTTAATTTTTTTTTATTTTATTATATTTATTTTATTTATCTTTTATTTATTTTATTTTTTTTGTCATTAAAAAAATACAATCATGTGTGCTTACGGACTGTATCCCTTGCAGACTGTATTGATATATATTGATATATAATGTAGGAACCAGAATATTAATAACAGAAAGAAACAACCCTTTGTGAATGAGTGGAGGGAGGTTTTTTGGGTTGGTGCACTAATTGTAAGTGTATCTTGTGTTTTTTATGTTGATTTAAAAAAAAAAAAAAAAATATATATATATATATATATATATATATATATATATATATATATATATATATATATATATATATATATATATATATATATATATATATATATATATGTGAATGAGAGAAAGAAACAACCCTTTTGTGCGAATGAGTGTGAATGAGTGTAAATGGGGGAGGGAGGGTTTTTGGGTTGGTGCACTAATTGTAAGTGTATCTAGTGTTTTTTATGTTGATTTAATAAAAAAATAAAAAATAAAAAAATATTTTTTTATTTTATTTTATTTTTATTAATTTTTTTGTGCGGCCCGGTATCAATCGATCCACGGACCGGTACCGGGTCGCGGCCCGGTGGTTGGGGACCACTGGAGTAGATCCAGCAGAAAATAGACATTATAAACAAAGAGAGGTAGCTAACATAGAAGCGGTCGGACAAATAAAAAAATTAAGTTATATATTTGTTCCTGATGTAAAAAAAAAAAAAGAAAGAGCACACAAAAGGAGAACTTATGAGGACAGAACCGTATACCACAAGCATATCAGTGCACAGGAAAGGCTGGGATGTGCGCCCCCTTCCGCTCAAACACCATACTGCAGGGTCTTTAGGTTTGTTGTATTTATTTGATCCACCGTCGCTCGTAATAATTATTGCCAATTAAATAAATAAAAAATAAAAAAAATAAAACGCACCCACGTGACCGGCACCACCCCAAATTGTGATATTTTTAAAATCCATCAAGTTTTATTTTATTTATTTATTTTTTCCCACTCTCTCTCTCTCTCTCTCTCTCTCTCTCTCTCTCACTCTCTCTCTCTCTCTCTCTCCCCAGCCTTTATTCTGGGACGGCCACATTACGTGACGCACGGACAAAAACAGGCATAGTAACCACCACGGCGGGGGTCTGTCCAGCTGTCTGGAGGGGGCGTGGGGAGGGGGGGCGCGTGACGCGTGACGCACAGACAAGGGGCGTGGCCATCCCCATCGCATAAATACCCACGGCGGGGCCACTTGCGGAATCAGTGAGACCCCCCCCTACTCCCTCCTAACCTCACGCATACACCGACCATGATCAAGAAGATGACACCCTCCGAGAACGAGTTCAACATCCCGGCCAAGAACTGCTACAGGATGGTGATCCTGGGCTCCACCAAGGTGGGCAAGACGGCCATTATTTCGCGGTTTTTGAACGAGCGCGTGGAGGAACAATACACGCCCACGATCGAGGACTTTCACAGGAAGTTGTACAGCATCAGGGGGAATGTTTACCAGCTGGACATTTTGGACACGTCTGGCAACCACCCGTTCCCCGCCATGAGGAGACTCTCCATCCTCACAGGTGCGTGTCTTTTTGTTTTTTTTAACAGTGCGCAATTACGCAATGTAGTTTTATCAGTGTGTGTCATGATTTTATTTCTATTTTATTTTTTATTTTTTAATTTCTATACTTTGTAGCACTTTGAGATTTTAACAACTGTAAAGTGCGTTACAAATTATTATTATTATTATTATCCATCCATCCATCCATTTTCTACCGCTTAATCCCTTATTATTATTATTATTATTATTATTATTATTATTATTATTATTATTATTATTATTACCATATCTCACTATTCTGCAGGTAGTTATTTGGGTGCTGACTGTGCATTGCTCCTTTTTTGGCAGGCGACGTCTTCGTCCTGGTGTTCAGTTTGGACAACCGGGAGTCCTTCCAGGAGGTGCAGCGCCTCAAGCGGCAGATCTACGAAACCAAGTCGTGCCTGAGGAACAAGACCAAGGAGAACGCCGACGTGCCGCTGGTCATCTGCGGCAACAAGTGCGACCGCGACTTCCAGCGGGCGGTGCGGGAGGAGGAGATCGAGGAGCTGGTGCGCGGCGACGACCAGCATTGCCGCTGCCCCTACTTCGAGGTCTCCGCCAAGAAGAACACCAACGTGGACCGCATGTTCCAGGCGCTCTTCGCCATGGCCAAGCTGCCCGACGAGATGAGCCCCGACCGCCACTGCAAGGTGTCGCTGCAGTCCTGCGAGCTCCTGCACCGGAAGTCGTTCCGGGTCAAGAAATGCAAGGACGCGTACGGCATCGTGGCGCCCTTCGCGCGCCGGCCCAGCGTGCACAGTGACTTGATGTACATCAAAGAGAAGGCGGTGGGAGGGGGACAGGCCAAGGAGAAGGGCTGCGTCATATGCTGACCCCCCCTTTGAGGGAAAAAAAAAAGACGCCATTGGTGAGACGAAAGCCATGCGGTGACCAAAAGGCCAACGATACCTCGACTGACTTTGTTTACATTGCCACCCCGGACTTGAATGTTTATGAACAAAAATCTCAACGTCTATTTATTATGTCTGTCAATTTTTGCATCAAATAAAAATATATTTTCCTAAATCCCCTCCGCCGTCTTACTGTTCCATTTCAAGGTTGGCTTAATGCAGGGGTCCCCAAACTACGGCCCGCGTGCATAGGCGCCCATCCCGTGGTGTCGTTCGGTGGCCGGAGCATACCACAGCGGGTTTGATGGCAACTTCCAAACTTTAGAATATTTTGGAAAAATCAATCTTGCTGTTAATATTGTGACGAGTTTGGTCCATTTTGTATGTTAAAAAAAGTCACAAAGCAAAGAGTGGCAGTATGAACACTGTCATAAACATGTGCCCTATAGTGAAACCACACTAAATAACGACGAAACACATTTTGGAAGAATATTTGCACCGCAACACAACTTAAACACTACAAAACAAATTCCGACAATTCCCACTATAAACAAACGCCATTGGTGAATCTACACCTAACATCCACTGTAATGATACCAAGTATAGGAGCGTATCTAGTCAATACTACTATGATTACATCTATATTTTTTATCTTGCTGTTAATATTGTGACGAGTTTGGTCCATTTTGTATATTAAAAAAAAAAGTCACAAAGCAAGTAGTCTGTAATTATTATAACATGTCACACTAAGAGTGGCAGTATGAACAATGCCAACACTGTCATAAACATATGCCCTATAGTGAAGCCACACTAAACAACGACGACAAACACATTTCGGGAGACTATTTGCACCGCAACACAACATAAACACTACGGAACACATTCCCTGGGATTCCCACTATAAACAAACGCCATGGGTGGATCTACACCTAACATCCACTGTAATGATACCAAACACAATAGCGTATCTAGTCGATACTACTATGATTACATCAATATTTTTTAACATCACAAAATCCATCCATCCATCCATTTTCAACCTTTTTTTTTAATTTATATTATGTGTATAAACTCAGAAAATATGTCCCTGGACACATGAGGACTTTGAATATGACCAATGTATGATCCTGTAACTACTTGGTATCGGATCGATACCTCAATGTGAAAGCCATGTGGTGACCAAAAGGCCAAGGAGCACTGGGACGATACCTCGACTGACTTTGTTTACATTGCCACCCCGGACTTGAATGTTTATGAACAAAAATCTCAACGTCTATTTATTATGTCTGTCAATTTTTGCATCAAATAAAAACATATTTTCCTAAATCCCCTCCGCCGTCTTACTGTTCCATTTCAAGGTTAGCTTAATCCAGGGGTCCCCAAACTACGGCCCGCGTGCATAGGCGTCGATTCTGTGGTGTCGTTCGGTGGCCGGAGCACACCACAGCGGGTTTGATGGCAACTTCCAAACTTTAGAATATTTTGGAAAAATCAATCTTGCTGTTAATATTGTGACGAGTTTGGTCCATTTTGTATGTTAAAAAAAGTCACAAAGCAAAGAGTGGCAGTATGAACAATGCCAACACTGTCATAAATATGTGCCCTATAGTGAAACCAGACTAAATAACGACGAAACACATTTTGGAAGAATATTTGCACCGCAACGCAACATAAACACTACAGAACAAATTCCGATAATTCCCCCTATAAACAAACGCCATGGGTGGATCTACACCTAACATCAACTGTAATGATACCAAACACAATAGCGTATCTAGTCGATACTACTATGATTACATCAATATTTTTTAACATCACAAAATCCATCCATCCATCCATTTTCAACCATTTTTTTAAATTTATATTATGTGTATAAACTCAGAAAATATGTCCCTGGACACATGAGGACTTTGAATATGACCAATGTGTGATCCTGTAACTACTTGGTATCGGATCGATACCTCAATGTGAAAGCCATGTGGTGACCAAAAGGCCAAGGAGCACTGGGACGATACCTCGACTGACTTTGTTTACATTGCCACCCCGGACTTGAATGTTTATGAACAAAAATCTCAACGTCTATTTATTATGTCTGTCAATTTTTGCATCAAATAAAAACATATTTTCCTAAATCCCCTCCGCCGTCTTACTGTTCCATTTCAAGGTTAGCTTAATCCAGGGGTCCCCAAACTACGGCCCGCGTGCATAGGCGTCGATTCTGTGGTGTCGTTCGGTGGCCGGAGCACACCACAGCGGGTTTGATGGCAACTTCCAAACTTTAGAATATTTTGGAAAAATCAATCTTGCTGTTAATATTGTGACGAGTTTGGTCCATTTTGTATGTTAAAAAAAGTCACAAAGCAAAGAGTGGCAGTATGAACAATGCCAACACTGTCATAAATATGTGCCCTATAGTGAAACCAGACTAAATAACGACGAAACACATTTTGGAAGAATATTTGCACCGCAACGCAACATAAACACTACAGAACAAATTCCGATAATTCCCCCTATAAACAAACGCCATGGGTGGATCTACACCTAACATCAACTGTAATGATACCAAACACAATAGCGTATCTAGTCGATACTACTATGATTACATCAATATTTTTTAACATCACAAAATCCATCCATCCATCCATTTTCAACCATTTTTTTAAATTTATATTATGTGTATAAACTCAGAAAATATGTCCCTGGACACATGAGGACTTTGAATATGACCAATGTGTGATCCTGTAACTACTTGGTATCGGATCGATACCTCAATGTGAAAGCCATGTGGTGACCAAAAGGCCAAGGAGCACTGGGACGATACCTCGACTGACTTTGTTTACATTGCCACCCCGGACTTGAATGTTTATGAACAAAAATCTCAACGTCTATTTATTATGTCTGTCAATTTTTGCATCAAATAAAAACATATTTTCCTAAATCCCCTCCGCCGTCTTACTGTTCCATTTCAAGGTTAGCTTAATCCAGGGGTCCCCAAACTACGGCCCGCGTGCATAGGCGTCGATTCCGTGGTGTCGTACGGTGGCCGGAGCACACCACAGCGGGTTTGATGGCAACTTCCAAACTTTAGAATATTTTGGAAAAATCAATCTTGCTGTTAATATTGTGACGAGTTTGGTCCATTTTGTATGTTAAAAAAAGTCACAAAGCAAAGAGTGGCAGTATGAACAATGCCAACACTGTCATAAATATGTGCCCTATAGTGAAACCACACTAAACTTCGTTCAATGAATGTTCTGCAATTTGTCGTCCCCAAAGTAAGAACTGAACTGGGCAAGAAAGCATTTAGGTTTTCAGCACCGAAGGCTTGGAATACCCTACAATCGAACATTAAACTTCAAACCCTAGTTACGTTGAATGAGTTTAAAGCTTCTGTGAAAGGATTGCAGTCCACCTTGTCTGTATGCACATGTGTCATGTGAGCAAGTTTTAATGTTGTAAATGTGATGTTTTATGTATTTGTTTACTGTTTTTAATGTAACCTTGCTGCTGCCCTCTTGGCCAGGTCTCCCTTGGAAAAGAGATCTTTGATCTCAATGGGATTTTACCTGGTTAAATAAAGGCTAATAAATAAATAAATAAATAAACAACGACGAAACACATTTTGGAAGAATATTTGCACCGCAACACAACATAAACACTACAGAACAAATTCCAACAATTCCCACTATAAACAAACACCATGGGTGGATCTACACCTAACATCCACTGTAATGATACCAAGTATAGGAGCGTATCTAGTCAATACTACTATGATTACATCTATATATTTTATCTTGCTGTTAATATTGTGACGAGTTTGGTCCATTTTTGTATATTAAAATAAGTCACAAAGCAAGTAGTGTGTAATTATTATAACATGTCACACTAAGAGTGGCAGTATGAACAATGCCAACACTGTCATAAACATGTGCCCTATAGTGAAACCACACTAAAGAACGACGAAATACATTTTGGAAGACTATTTGCACCGCAACACAACATAAACACTACGGAACACATTCCCTGGGATTCCCACTATAAACAAACGCCATGGGTGGATCTACACCTAAAATCCACTGTAATGATACCAAACACAATAGCGTATCTAGTCGATACTACAATGATTACATCAATATTTTTTAACATCACAAAATCCATCCATCCGTCCATTTTCAACCGTTTTTTTTTTTATTTATATTATGTTTAAAAACTCAGTAAATATGTCCCTGGACACATGAGGACTTTGAATATGACCAATGTATGATCCTGTAACTACTTGGTATCGGATCTATACCTGAATGTGAAAGCCATGTGGTGACCAAAAGGCCAAGCAGCACTGGGACGATACCTCGACTGACTTTGTTTACATTGCCACCCCGGACTTGAATGTCTATGAACAAAAATCTCAACGTCTATTTATTATGTCTGTCAATTTTTGCATCAAATAAAAACATATTTTCCTAAATCCCCTCCGCCGTCTTACTGTTCCATTTCAAGGTTAGCTTAATGCAGGGGGTCCCCAAACTACGGCTCGCGTGCATAGGCGCCGATCCCGTGGTGTCGTACGGTGGCCGGAGCATACCACAGCGGGTTTGATGGCAACTTCCAAACTTTAGAATATTTTGGAAAAATCAATCTTGTTGTTGATATTGTGACGAGTTTGGTCCATTTTGTGTATTAAAATAAGTCACAAAGCAAAGAGTGGCAGTATGAACAACGCCAACACTGTCATAAATATGTGCCCTATAGTGAAACCACACTAAATAACGACGAAACACATTTTGGAAGAATATTTTCACCGCAACACAACATAAACACTACAGAACAAATTCCCACAATTCCCTGGGATTCCCACTATAAACAAACGCCATGGGTGGATCTACACCTAACATCCACTGTAATGATACCACGTAAAGGAGCGTATCTAGTCAATACTACTATGATTACGTCGATATGTTTTATCTTGCTGTTAATATTGTGACGAGTTTGGTCCATTTTTGTATATTAAAATAAGTCACAAAGCAAGTAGTGTGTAATTATTATAACATGTCACACTAAGAGTGGCAGTATGAACAATGCCAACACTGTCATAAACATGTGCCCTATAGTGAAGCCACACTAAACAACGACGACAAACACATTTTGGGAGACTATTTGCACCGCAACACAACATAAACACTACGGAACACATTCCCTGGGATTCCCACTATAAACAAACGCCATGGGTGGATCTACACCTAACATCCACTGTAATGATACCAAACACAATAGCGTATCTTGTCGATACTACTATGATTACATCAATATTTTTTAACATCACAAAATCCATCCATCCGTCCATTTTGAACCGTTTTTTTTTTAAATTTATATTATGTTTAAAAACTCAGGAAATATGTCCCTGGACACATGAGGACTTTGAATATGACCAATGTATGATCCTGTAACTACTTGGTATCGGATCTATACCTGAATGTGAAAGCCATGCGGTGACCAAAAGGCCAAAGAGCACTGGGACGATACCTCGACTGACTTTGTTTACATTGCCACCCCGGACTTGAATGTTTATGAACAAAAATCTCAACGTCTATTTATTATGTCTGTCAATTTTTGCATCAAATAAAAACATATTTTCTTAAATCTCCTCCGCCGTCTTACTGTTCCATTTCAAGGTTAGCTTAATCCAGGGGTCCCCAAACTACGGCCCGCGTGCATAGGCGCCCATCCCGTGGTTTCGTTCGGTGGCCGGAGCACACCACAGCGGGTTTGATGGCAACTTCCAAACTTTAGAATATTTTGGAAAAATCAATCTTGCTGTTAATATTGTGACGAGTTTGGTCCATTTTGTACGTTAACAAAAGTCACAAAGCAAAGAGTGGCAGTATGACCAATGCCAACACTGTCATAAATATGTGCCCTATAGTGAAACCACACTAAATAACAATGACTAACACATTTTGTAAGAATATTTGCACCGCAACACAACATAAACACTACAGAACAAATTCCGACAATTCCCCCTATAAACAAACGCCATGGGTGGATCTACACCTAACATCCACTGTAATGATACCAAGTATAGGAGCGTATCTAGTCAATACTACTATGATTACATCTATATTTGTTATCTTGCTGTTAATATTGTGACGAGTTTGGTCCATTTGTGTATATTAAAAAAGGTCATGTGTATATTAAAAAAGGTCACAAAGCAAGTAGTGTGTAATTATTATAACATGTCACACTAAGAGTGGCAGTATGAACAATGCCAACACTGTCATAAACATGTGCCCTATAGTGAAGCCACACTAAACAACGACGACAAACACATTTTGGGAGACTATTTGCACCGCAACACAACATAAACATTGCCGAACAAGTTCCCAGAATTCCCTGGGATTCCCACTATAAACAAACGCCATGGGTGGATCTACACCTAACATCCACTGTAATGATACCACGTAAAGGAGCGTATCTAGTCAATACTACTATGATTACGTCGATATTTTTTATCTTGCTGTTAATATTGTGACGAGTTTGGTCCATTTTTGTATATTAAAAAAAGTCACAAAGCAAGTAGTCTGTAATTATTATAACATGTCACACTAAGAGTGGCAGTATGAACAATGCCAACACTGTCATAAACATGTGCCATATAGTGAAGCCACACTAAACAACGACAACAAACACATTTTGGGAAACTATTTGCACCGCAACACAACATAAACATTGCCGAACAAGTTCCCAGAATTCCCTGGGATTCCCACTATAAACAAACACCATTGGTGGATCTACACCTAACATCCACTGTAATGATACCAACTACAATAGTGTATCTAGTCGATACTACTATGATTACATCAATATTTTTTAACTTCACAAAATCCATCCATCCATCCATTTTCTACCGTTTTTTTTATTTATATTATGTTTATAAACTCAGGAAATATGTCCCTGGACACATGAGGACTTTGAATATGACCAATGTATGATCCTGTAGCGACTTGGTATCGGATCGATACCTAAATGTGAAAGCTATGCGGTGACCAAGAGGCCTAGGAGCACTGGAACGATACCTCGACTGACTTTGTTTACAAACCCCGTTTCCATACAAGTTGGGAAATTGTGTTAGATGTAAATATAAACGGAATACAATGATTTGCGAATCCTGTTCAACCCATGTTCAATTGAATGCACTACAAAGACAACATATTTGATGTTCAAACTCATAAACTTTATTTTTTTTTGCAAAAAGTAATTAACTTAGAATTTCATGGCTGCAACACGTGCCAAAGTAGTTGGGAAAGGGCATGTTCACCACTGTGTTACATGGCCTTTCCTTATAACAATACTTAGTAAAAGTTTGGGAACTGAGGAGACACATTTTTTAAGCTTCTCTGGTGGAATTATTTCCCATTCTTGCTTGATGTACAGCTTAAATTGTTCAACAGTCGGGGGGTCTCCGTTGTGCTATTTTAGGCTTCATAATGCGCCACATATGTTCAATGGGAGACAGGTCTGGACTACAGGCAGGCCAGTCTAGTACCCACACTCTTTTACTATGAAGCCACGTTAATGTAACACGTGGCTTGGCATTGTCTTGCTGAAATAAGCAGGGGCGTCCATGGTAACGTTGCTTGGATGGCAACATATGTTGCTCCAAAACCTGTATGTACCTTTCAGCATTAATGGTGCCTTCACAGATGTGTAAGTTACCCATGTCTTGGGCACTAATACACCCCCATACCATCACAGATGCTGGCTTTTGAACTTTGCGCCTATAACAATCCGGATGGTTCTTTTCCTCTTTGGTTCGGAGGACACGACGTCCACAGTTTCCAAAAACAATTTGAAATGTGGACTCGTCAGACCACAGAACACTTTTCCACTTTGTATCAGTCCATCTTAGATGAGCTCAGGCCCAGCGAAGCCGACGGCGTTTCTGGGTGTTGTTGATAAGCGGTTGTTGCCTTGCATAGGAGAGTTTTAACTTGCACTTACAGATGTAGCGTCCAACTGTAGTTACTGACAGTGGGTTTCTGAAGTGTTCCTGAGCCCATGTGGTGATATCCTTTACACACTGATGTCGCTTGTTGATGCAGTACAGCCTGAGGGATCAAAGGTCACGGGCTTAGCTGCTTACGTGCAGTGATTTCTCCAGATTCTCTGAATCCTTTGATGATATTATGGACCGTAGATGGTGAAATCCCTAAATTCCTTGCAATAGCTGGTTGAGAAAGGTTTTTCTTAAACTGTTCAACAATTTGCTCACGCATTTGTGGACAAAGTGGTGACCCTCACCCCATCCTTGTTTGTGAATGACTGAGCACTTCATGGAATCTACTTTTATACCCAATTATGGCACCCACCTGTTCCCAATTTGCCTGTTCACCTATGGGATGTTCCAAAAAAGTGTTTGATGAGCATTCCTCAACTTTATCAGTATTTATTGCCACCTTTCCCAACTTCTTTGTCACGTGTTGCTGGCACCAAATTCTAAATTAATGATTATTTGCAAAAAAAAAATGTTTATCAGTTAGAACATCAAATATGTTGTCTTTGTAGCATATTCAACTGAATATGGGTTGAAAATGATTTGCAAATCATTGTATTTTGTTTATTTTTACATCTTACACAATTTCCCAACTCATATGGAAACAGGGTTTTGTATATCAAAGCTATGCATTATCTTTGCAAAAGCATGATTTGATACAAATCTATTGAACAGGTGTAAATAACAGCTTTCCTGCAGGTAATGGATGCTAGCTGGTGCAGCTGTGAAAAGTGTAGAACCGTGCTGGACAATGAGCTGTCAACCCGTGGCAGTTAGCTCATTGGCTAGCACTACTCAAATAACTACATAATTAGTGGTCGCTACTCTAAGCCTGTTGTCTGTAGGGCTGGGCTGAGCATGACGACGGTTGTTTACATGCATTCAATAATTACTTACATACGCAAAACAGAAATTTCCCAAAACTTGAATGGTTTGCTCTGCTTCCTCAAAGACTTACCAATGCCCAGAAAAGAATGCAATATTTTTGTGCAGCTTTAATACAAAATAAATGTGAAAATCCCTCAAATTGTGCACATGCAACACAAAACATACATGATAATTATCGATGTGGTCAGAATACAATTGCGCCAGAATGGCGTTCCATCCATTTAGTCCGTATTGTCCGAATGCAGCTGAGATAGGCTCCAGCACCTCCCCGCGACTCCAAAAGGGACAAGCGGTAGAAAATGGATGGATGGATGTCCTCGAGTGTTCCATCCAAGAGGATGAGATCTTCCAGAATCTTAATTTAGGATCCTTCAAGATGCTTTAGGCACGTCAAACATGCAGAGGCTCTTATATTTCTGCAGCAACTGGTTCTTGGTGTGGACCTGCTCCCTCAGCGTTTCCAGCTGCTGCTGCTGGTCCACGGGACTGCTCTCGATGCCGGGCATAGTGGTGATCTGGTCCCGGGCCTGTTGTATTTTTGCCTTCAGCTTGTTCAACTCCTGGTGCACATCCTGGCTCTCATCCTGACTCTCCTTATCCATGCTTAAAACAGAAAGAACAGATTGTAATCCTTTTTTGTTCATCTTCTAGTGCAGTGTTTTTCAACCTTTTTTCAGCCAAAGCACATTTTTTTTCATTGAAAAAATGCAGAGGCACACCACCATCAGAAATCATTAAAAAATTAAACTCAGCAGCCGATATTTACAGTAAAAAGTGACTTTAAACCAGAACCAACCATGCATCAATATACAGGTAAAAGCCAGTAAATTAGAATATTTTGAAAAACTTGATTTATTTCAGTAATTGCATTCAAAAGGTGTAACTTGTACATTATATTTATTCATTGCACACAGACTGATGCATTCAAATGTTTATTTCATTTAATTTTGATGATTTGAAGTGGCAACAAATGAAAATCCAAAATTCCGTGTGTCACAAAATTAGAATATTACTTAAGGCTAATACAAAAAAGGGATTTTTAGAAATGTTGGCCAACTGAAAAGTATGAAAATGAAAAATATGAGCATGTACAATACTCAATACTTGGTTGGAGCTCCTTTTGCCTCAATTACTGCGTTAATGCGGCGTGGCATGGAGTCGATGAGTTTCTGGCACTGCTCAGGTGTTATGAGAGCCCAGGTTGCTCTGATAGTGGCCTTCAACTCTTCTGCGTTTTTGGGTCTGGCATTCTGCATCTTCCTTTTCACAATACCCCACAGATTTTCTATGGGGCTAAGGTCAGGGGAGTTGGCGGGCCAATTTAGAACAGAAATACCATGGTCCGTAAACCAGGCACGGGTAGATTTTGCGCTGTGTGCAGGCGCCAAGTCCTGTTGGAACTTGAAATCTCCATCTCCATCTCCATAGAGCAGGTCAGCAGCAGGAAGCATGAAGTGCTCTAAAACTTGCTGGTAGACGGCTGCGTTGACCCTGGATCTCAGGAAACAGAGTGGACCAACACCAGCAGATGACATGGCACCCCAAACCATCACTGATGGTGGAAACTTTACACTAGACTTCAGGCAACGTGGATCCTGTGCCTCTCCTGTCTTCCTCCAGACTCTGGGACCTTGATTTCCAAAGGAAATGCAAAATTTGCTTTTGTCAGAAAACATGACTTTGGACCACTCAGCAGCAGTCCAGCTCTTTTTTTCCTTAGCCCAGGTGAGACGCTTTTCGCGCTGTTTCTTGGTCAACAGTGGCTTGACACGAGGTATGCGGCAGTTGAAACCCATGTCTTTCAAGCGTCTCTTGGTGGTGGATCTTGAAGCACTGACTCCAGCAGCTGTCCACTCCTTCTGAATCTCCCCCACATTTTTGAATGGGTTTTTTTTCACAATCTTGACCAGGGCGCGGTGATCCCTATCGCTTGTACACTTTTTCTGACGACAGTTTTTCCTTCCCTTTGCCTCTCCATTAATGTGTTTGGACACAGAGCTCTGAGAACAGCCAGCCTCTTCAGCAATAACCTTTTGTGTCTTTCCCTCCTTGTGCAATGTGTCGATGGTTGCCTTTTGGACAGCTGTCAAATCTGAAGTCTTCCCCATGTTTGTGTAGGCTTCAGAACTGGACTGAGAGACCATTTAAAGCCCTTTGCAGGTGTTTTGAGTTAATCAGCTGATTAGTTTGTGGCACCAGGTGTCTTTAAAATTTAACCCTTACACAATATTCAAATTTTGTGACACACGGAATTTTGGATTTTCATTTGTTGCCACTTCAAATCATCAAAATTAAATGAAATAAACATTTGAATGCATCAGCCTGTGTGCAATGAATAAATATAATGTACAAGTTACACCTTTTGAATGCAATTACTGAAATAAATCAAGTTTTTCAAAATATTCTAATTTACTGGCTTTTACCTGTAGCTCTCGTCTCAAAGTAGGTGTACTGTCACATCACGCCGTGACTTGTTTTGAGTTGTTGGGTGTTTTCCTGCATGTAGTGTTTTAGTTCTTGTCTTGCGCTCCTATTTTAGGGGCTTTTCCTGTTTTGTTGGTATTTTCCTGTAGCAGTTTCATGTCTTCCTTGAGCGCTATTCCACGCACCTGCTTTGCTTTTTAGCAATCTAGACTATTTAAGTTGTTGCTATCCTTCTTTGTGTGGACATTGTTGGTTGTCATGTCATGTACGGATGTACTTTGTGGACGCCATCTGCTCCACACGCTGTAATGTAAGTCTTTGCTGTCATCCAGCATTCTGTTTTTGTTTACTTTGTAGCCAGTTCAGTTTTAGTTTCGTTCTGCATAGCCTTCCCTAAGCTTCAATGCCTTTTCTTAGGGGCACTCACCTTTTGTTTATTTTTGGTTTGAGCGTTAGATACCCTTTTACTATGTTCCCGACATCTACAAAGCAAGTATCTACGTGCCGCCACCTATTGATATTGAAAGGTTACTCTGCCGAGCTCTAGACCAGTGGTCCCCAACCTTTTTGCACCGTGGACCAGTTTAATGTAGGAATTACTTTGAGGGCTTTCCACTTGTGCCAGATAAATACAGCAAAAATATGAGCATGAAAAATACAACTCACTATAACGCTGAATTAGTGGGAGCCCTAAACTTGTTTCTTTGCAATGAGATGCAGATGGAAATCAGCCTTAGGCTACAATCTGTCACATTTATATTTTATATGTTCATTGATGTGCATTGTATCATGTCACAAAGTTATAAAAAATACAACAAATGGAAAATTCCTATTAGGAGTTGTATTGTACATCTAGAAACAAGCTTATTGGTGTGTCTCGTGGGACAGGCGAAAGTTAAGTCGGGGGGAAAAAAGGCAGTTGTTTATAAATTATTTCATGTTTCTCTGCGGCCCGGTAGCAAATGTGTCACGGACCGGTGGTTGGGGACCACTGCTCTAGACCAGTATTTTTCAACCACGCGGCACATTAGTGTGCCGTGAGATACAGTCTGGTGTGCCGTGGGAGAATATGTAATTTCACCTATTTGGGTCAAAAATATTTTTTGCAAACCAGTAATAATAATCTGCAAATGTGCCGTTGTTGAGTGTCTGTGCTGTCTGCAGCTCGGCAGTGTAACCATGTTGTACTCTTCCATATCAGTAGCTGGCAGCAGGTAGTTAATTACTATGTAGATGTCGGGAACATGGTTTGTCGTGATCACGATTTGCAGACGACAGCGTGCAGGTAAAAAAGGTATCTAATGCTTAAACCAAAAGTAAACAAAAGGCGAGTGCCACTAAGAAAAGGCATTGACGCTTAGGGAAGGCTATGCAAAACGAGACTAAAACTGAACTGGTAGCAAAGTAAACAAAAACAGAATTCTGGACGACAGCAAAGACTTACATTACAGCATGTGGAGCAGACGGCGTCCACAAAGTACATCCGAACATGACATGACAATCAACAATGTCCACGCAAAGAAGGATAGCGACAACTCAAATACCGGTAGTCTAGATTGCTAAAACAAAGCAGGTGTGGGGAATAGCGCTCAAGGAAGACATGAAACGTCTACAGGAAAATAGCGACAAAACAGGAAAAGCCAAGACAAGAAATAAAACACTACGCAGAGGAAGACACCAAAAAACTCCAAATAAGTCACGACGTGATGTGACATGTCGTGACAGTACACCTACTTTGAGACAAGAGCTATATTGATACATGCTTGGTTATGGTTTGAATTATTATCCAACACTTGAGAGAACAACTTTTTATTGTCAATATCAGCTGCTGAGTTTCATTTTTTTTTTAATATTTTCTGCTGGTGGTGTGCCTCCACATTTTTTTAGAAATTTAAAAAAATGTGCCTTGGCTCTAAAAAGGTTGAAAAACACTAAAATATAAAAAACACTGTTCTAGTTAGTCTACCTAAGATGCTAACTAGTAGCTAGCGTTAGCTGTGGCTTGCACATCAACAACCAGGGCATTACAATTGTATAAAAAAATAAACATGTTACGTAGTAGGGAAGTGTATTAACAATCAATTTGTGGCCTTACCATTTAATTATATCATGGACTAAAGGCAGTAAAGAGCAATCTTCGCCCTCTTTCTCCTGCTTCGGCTGAGGCGCCGCCATGATGCTTCTGTGTTGACGTCTGGCGCGTCCTGATGACGTCACTGTAAATACGTAACACTGTCGACGAAAAAGAAACAAAAAATTTGGATTTGCACTGTATGAAAAACAATTTGAAAAATAATTTTACCTTTGCAACCTCATTATAATATTGGCTAAGTTTTATATTCATAAATGTAAGTTTCTCAATACCCGACCTGTTTTTTGTGCCTTTAGAAAATAATTAGAACTTTACTTTAAAACGCTTTCTACCTCTAACATTTCTACCTCTAATATGTATATATATGTATTGCATTCTTCTTTTAGTTGCTTTATTGAGTTTAAAACCCCCTGGCGCTGTTTTGTACTGTTTTTGTACTTGTTTTGACTACTATTATTTCTTTGTTTGTATGTAAATGTTGAATATTTAAAATAAAAGTTTAAAAATAAATAAGAAATATAAAAAATAAAATAAAGAAATAGAAACAAATACTACAAAAGTCAATGTCCGTTTTAGGTTCCGTGTACCTTCCGTTCATTGTATTTTCAATTCTTAAACACAAATTAAAAAAAAACTAAATTAGGGCCGTTTTTCGATTTGAAACATATATGGCAGATTTTAAAACAAACAAAAAAAGGGTTGATTTTCATTAAAATATTGCCATAATATTGGATTTTCTGCTGTTTTCCTTTCATGGATTTTTATTTTTCTAGATAAACACAAAAATCGAATAAATGTTCATCCAAAATGCAAAAATGCGTTATTTATGTGTGATGACAAATTGAACCAGAAGCAGTGTTTTAGTGTTTCCTTTGCGTTTAGCATGTTTTTAGCATAACGCTAACACCTTTGTTCAGCAGGAGTCCTATTGTCGTTCTAAAAAAATGTCATTAAATAGTTGTTAAACTTTTGTCCCAGAAATGAAAATAAAAAAAATTGTATTTTTTTATTTTATTTGCATTTAAGAATTTGAAACGGAACGAACGGAAAGTACACGGACCTAAAATACTGCTTCCGGTTCAATTTGTCATCACACAAATAACAACGCATTTTTGCATTTTGGATGAACATATATTCGATTTTTGTGTTTATCTGGAACAATAAAAATCCATAAAATAAAACCAGCACAAAATCCAATTTTATGGCAATATTTTATTGAAAATCAACCATATTTTTGTTTGTTTTAAAATTCGAAAAACGGCCCCAATTTTGTTTTTGATTTGCCTTTAAGAATTGGACATAGAATGAACAGAAGGTACGCTGACCGTTTTAGGTCAGTGTATTTTGTGGCCATTGTTGTTGTTGTTTTTTTATAAATGTACATTGAAAAACAAAAACGATTGGTTTATTTGAAAATCGTTTTAAAATACAAAAAGTAAAATTGAAACAAAAAGCGTTTTTCTTTTTTTGTTTGTTAAAAAGCAAACACTAAATATAAAACCGGTGTTGTTTTTATTTAATTTTTCATTAAAGAAAAGGTAAAATCCCCAGGAAAAGGAAACAGAAGAACAAACCAAAGCGGATATTTTCATAGTCGACACCGAAACCGGAAGTAGCCATTTATCAGCGCAAAAAAAACTAAATATCAAGAATATATTTTAGCTAACTGACATCCAGCTTCATAAACATTAGTTGTTAAAGTTATTGCATCAATCAATCACAATTCATTCATATGGCCGTTAATCACAAGTGCCTTAAAGGGCTTCAGAGACCACAACGACATCCCCTGGTCTGAACCCTATTTCTGTTCAACAGAATACAATGATTTGCAAATCCTTTTCAACCTATAATCAATTGAATAGACTGCAAAGACAATATATTTAATGTTCGAACTGGAAAACTTTGTTATTTTTTGCAAATATTAGCTCATTTGATGCCTGCATGTTTCAAAAAAGCTGGCACAGGTGGCAAAAAAGACTGAGAAAGTTGAGGAATGCTCATCAAACAATCATTTGGAACATCCCACAGGTGAACAGGCTAATTGGCAACAGGTGGGTGCCGTGATTGGGTATAAAAGCAGCTTCCATGAAATGCTCAGTCATTCACAAACAAGGATGGGGCGAGGGTCACCACTTTGTGAATAAATGCGTGAGAAAATTGTCAAACAGTTTAAGAACAACATTTCTCAACGAGCTATTGTAAGGACTTTAGGGATTTTACCATCTAAGGTCTGTAATATCATCAAAAAGTTCAGAGAATCTGGAAAAATCACTGCACGTAAGCAGCAAGGCTGAAAACCAACATTGAATGCCCGTGACCTTGGATCCCTCAGGCGGTACTGCATCAAAAACCGACATCAGGGTGTAAAGAATATCACCACATGGGCTCAGGAACACTTCAGAAAACCATTGTCAGTAGCTACAGTTGGTCACTACATCTGTAAGTGCAAGTTAAAACTCTACTATGGAAAGCAAAAGCCAATTATCAACAACACCCAGAAACGCCGCTGGCCTCCCTGGGCCCGAGCTAATCTAAGATGGACCGATGCAAAGTGGAAAAGTGTTCTGTTGTCTGACGAGTCCACATTTCAAATTGTTTTTGGAAACTGTGGACGTTGTGTCACAAAGAAGTAAAGAACCACCTTTCTGCCCGTGTGGGGTGTGGTCTCTCGCTGGCTTGGGGTCTGGCTGTCCCCTGCTTTTCTCGTGCCCTGTCCTCTGCCGGGTGCGTCTGTCTGCGGCCTGCTGCTGGCCCTTGTGGGCGGTACGGTGGGCGGGGCTCTGGGGTTCCTGTCGCTGGTCGGCTTGGCTGCGTGGGGGCGGTGGTCCCTGGTTCCCTGGGCACCACGCCTACTGTTTGTGGGTTGGGCTCTCGGGGGTGATGGGGCCGTGCTCTGGCTCCCACGCACTCTGGGAGTCGAATGTATTGTACATGCAAATTCACATATGCTCACATACGTACATAGGTACCTACGCTCCCACATACATACACAAATACAGTACATATTTACCTACCTAATGTTCGTACATCCACACGCACATTCAATATACAAACATACACATACACATACTGTACATATACATTCACTGTACAAACACATATACACATTCTGTACATATACATTCATTGTACAAACACATATACACATTCTGTACATATACAAGTACATATGCATACTTACACTCATGCACATAATCACGTTTCATCAAACATATATTAACGTTGTTGCCCTAGGGTAAACTGGGTGTAACACATGGCACACTGACAAAGCTTAACCTATTGTGACTATAACAATCTACAAGGTTAATGTAGGTTGCTTCTCTTTCTCCCCCTCCATTTTTCTGCATTCTTTCGTATCTCAAGTTATCATTACGTATATGTATTGTTGCATTTAAACAACTGTATTGTTGATAATAAAGGTAAATTATTGGTATTGTTCATTATCAATAGCGCTATTTCTATTGGTATTTGTATTGATCCATTTGTAGTGTAATAATGCTCATTGTCATTTCTGTATTATTTTTTATTTTTCGCTAACTGCTTATTTGCTATTACTTTTACAATCATATTTGTACATGTCATATTTGCTGATGTTGCTCTATTGTTGTTGTTGTTGTTGTTTGCTGTTGTTGTTTTTGTCTCTCTGTCTAATCCCCCTCTTGTCCCCACAATTTCCCCCTCTGTCTTCTTTTTTTTTTCTCTTTCTAGCCCCTCCTGCTCCGGCCCGGCTGCACTAAATGATAATATAAATACATTTAATAAAGTCTAATACAAATAAGGCAACAAGAGAAGTATCCTACACTTCTTTTTTGTAAAGTAAATCTGAACAGCCGACATGGGCATCTGCATCAACTATATGATTTGCCTGAGAAGCTGGACAGGACACAAAAAAATAAAAAATAAAAAATAAATAAAAAATAAAAAAAATAGAAAAATAAGTAAAGAACCATCCAGATTGTTATTGGAGCAAAGTTCAAAAGCCAGTATCTGTGATGTTATGGGGGTGTTTTAGTGCCCAAGGCATGGGTAACTTACACATCTGTGAAGGCACCATTAATGCTGAAAGGTACATACAGGTTTTGGAGCAACATATGTTGCCATCCAAGCAACGTTATCATGGACGCCCCTGCTTATGTCAGCAAGACATTGCCAAGCCACGTGTTACAACAGCATGGCTTCATAGCAAAAGAGTGCGGGTACTAGACTGGCCTGCCTAAAGTCCAGACCTGTCTCCCATTGAAAATGTGTGGCGCATTACGAAGCCTAAAATACCACAACAGAGACCCCGGACTGTTTAACAACTTAAGCTGTACATCAAGCAAGAATGGGAAAGAATTCCACCTGAAAAGCTTAAAAAATTGGACTCCTCAGTTTCCAAATGTTTACTGTGTGTTGTTAAAAGGAAAGGCCATGTAACACTTTTTTGCAATGTGTTACTGCCATTAAATTCTAAGTAAAACTAAGTTGTTTAGTTCCAACATGAATTATGTTGTCTTTGCAGTTTATTCAATTGAATATAAATTGAAAAGGATTTGCAAATCATTGTATTCTGTTTTTATTCACGAATTACACAACGTGCCAACTTCACTGGTTTTGGGTTTTGTATTATAGGTGACTATGTATATTATTATTAGTTATTACTTAGAACATTTCAGCGTTTTCTCAGCACATACCAATTCTTTTTTTAAACTTTTTTTCTTACATGTTTATTGTTGTTTTTGTCCCATGTAAATATATAATAATATTAATATGGTTGCATAACTGCATAACTTAGTCACTTTGACTGAAATTGCCATCGTGCAGAAAAATAATGACATCACATAACTCGAACATACATTTTAGTTAGGTTGCATCTGTAATTGTCCAAGGTATATTGATATGTTATTGTTACTGCGTGTACATTGACATACTTACCCTACAATCTGGAAAGCACATCAGTTGTAAGGAAAATGGTCATGTGTACAGTGTGCTGCTGACAAAAACACAATATTGAAAGAATTCCATCCAGGACATTTTGAGAGTGGCACTGAGGCTGTTGTAGAGTTGTGAACACTGTCAGATTCTTTATAAATTGTGTGTTAGTGGAACAGCTATTAGTACAGGACCGATGTGGATGAAGTCAGTAAATAAGGCGGCCTCTCCTGATTATGGCGATATGTCAGCACCTCCTTCATGGCGAGTGTCAAAAAAAAAAAATCAGTCGCACGTGCTCTCGCATCTCATTAGCTATTACTGCGGGCCTTTAGGAAGGAAAAAAACAGGTTTTGCTTTTTGCAAAACTTTTCAGCATCACAATTACAAATTAATTATTCTTCTATTATGTGGTTCAGACAGAACAGTGATTAGCATGCATTATTTGATCACACTCAGTGATAAAGGTGAGTCATGTTTGAAACGATATGTTATTTCAAATCTGTAAGAAGATAATGGTGGGACTAATATTTCCAAATATTGCAATATCTGACTGAATACCGTGATATTTTGACTACCACACTAAGATATTTACAAAACCCAAAACCAGTGAAGTTGGCACGTTGTGTAAATGGTAAATACAAACAGAATACAATGATTTGCAAATCCTTTTCAACATATAATCAATTGAATAGACCGCAAAGACAAGATATTTAATGTTCGAACTGAGAAACTTAATTTTTTTTCACAAATAATAATTAACTTAGAATTTATTGGCAGCAACACATTGCAAAAAAAGTTGGCACAGGGGCATTTTTGGGAACTGAGGAGACCAATTTTTGAGGTGGAATTATTTCCCATTCTTGCTTGATGTACAGCTTAAGTCCGGGGTCTCCGTTGTGGTATTTTAGGCTTCATATTGCGCCACACATTTTCAATGGGAGACAGGTCTGGACTACAGACAGGGCAGTCTGGTACCCGCACTCTTTTACTATCAAGCCACGTTGTTGTAACACGTGGCCTGGCATTGTCATGCTGAAATAAGCAGGGGCGTCCATGATAACGTTGCTTGGATGGCAAAATATGTTGCTCCAAAACCTGTATGTACCTTTCAGAATGAATGGTGCCTTCACAGATGTGTAAGTTACCCATGCCTTGGGCACTAATACACCACCGTACCATCACAGATGCTGGCTTTTGAACTTTGCGCCTAGAACAATCGGGATGGTTCTTTTCTTCTTTGGTCCAGAGGACACAACCTCCACAGTTTCCAAAAACAATTTGAAATGTGGACTCGTCAGACCACAGAACATTCTTCCACTTTGCATCAGTCCATCTTAGATGAACTCGGGCCCAGCGAAGCTGGCGGCTTTTCTGGGTGTTGTTGATAAATGGCTTTTGCTTTGCATAGTAGATTTTTGACTTGCACTTGCAGATGTATCGACAAACTGTAGTTACTGACAGTGGTTTTCTGAAGTGTTCCTGAGCCCATGTGGTGATATCCTTTACACACTAATGTCGCTTTTTGATGCAGTACCGCCTGAGGGATCGAAGGTCACAGGCTTAGCCCCTTACATGCAGGGATTTCTCCAGATTCTCTGAACCTTTTGATGATATAACAGACAATATATGGTGAAATCCCTACATTCCTTGCAATAGTTCGTTGAGAAATGTTGTTCTTAAACTGTTCGACAATTTGCTTACGTATTTGTCCACAAAGTGGTGACCCTCGCCCCATCGTTGTTTGTGAATGACCGAGCATTTCATGGAAGCTGCTCTTATGCCCAATCATGGCACCCACCTGCTCCCAATGCGCCTGTTCACCTGTGGGATGTTCCAAATAACTATTTGATGAGCATTCTTCAACTTTGTCAGTCTTTTTTGCCACATGTGCCAGCTTTTTTGAAACATGTTGCAGGCATCAAATTCCAAATGAGCTAATACTTGCAAAAAATAACAAAGTTTTCAGTTCGAACGTTAAATATCTTGTCTTTGCAGTCTATTCAATTGAATATAGATTGAAAAGGATTTGCAAATCATTGTATTCTGTTTTTATTTACCATTTACATAACATGCCAACTTCACTGGTTTTGGGTTTTGTATTTTAAATACACAACATAGGCCTTAGTGTGTGAATGTGAATTATATCTCTCTGTGCTGGCCCTGTGATGAGGTGGCGACTTGTCCAGGATGAAACCCGCATTCCTCCGCCCGAGGGCAGCTTGGATAGGCTCCAGCCAACCCCGCTACTCCGAGACTGACAAACTGTAGAAAATGGATGTTTTAAAATAGTAGGGACTATAAAAGTCTTCTGCAAAAAAACAAAACAAAAAAAACATTTTTCAATAATTCTACATATGTCTCTACAATATAGCAGTTTTTAAATCCTGTTGTAAAGGTTTGTACATTCAACTGTACTTGTTAAATATCAAGTGCAATTTGACCGAATATATTCCTCTATTTTTGAATAGTTGCAAGTAAGGCAATGAATCACAACAACAGTAGTCTCAGCACTTTGTTTATTCATACAAGTAAAAAAAAAAAAAATCAGATGATCAGCCAAACCTGCATGTTGAGATAACCATTTCTTTCCTGTAAATTGTCTCCGTCCACGAAGCTGTTTGCAATGGCCGAATATGAGTGAATATTTATTTATTCATTTGATAGGGAAATCATAATACAGGTACTGAGAAAACAGACACTTTTTTTGCCCCCCTACCCCCCAAATAAAAAAAATAAAATAAAAATAAAAAAAGGAGTAACACCCAATAACACACAAAAAAAATACAGAACACTTGTATGACATTCTGACCACCAAATTTCATTTAAAACCAAATATTGGATAATCTGATTTAAAAATAATCTGACAGCCCTATTATTATTATTATTATTATTATTATTATTATTATTATCATTATTATTATTATTATTATTATTATTATTATTATTATTATTATTATTATTATTATTATCATTATTATTATTATTATTATTATTATTATTATTATTATTATTATTATTATTATTGGATATAAAGCATGAAACAGCTAGTTTCATAAATAAAAACAAATTGTCATAATTTTACCAGCGAGCTGTCTATAAAAGCCGAGATTTCACTGTACATATTTTACTTTATTTTTTATCTCACTCTGTTTTTAATTTTTCCATATTATATGCTGCTTTTATCTGTTGTTTTCTCACTGTAAAGTGTCCCTGAGTTTCATGAAAGGTGCTAAAATATATCGTTGGTATACTGTATAAAATTGTGGTTATTGATACAATATATACACATTTACTGACAACAACTGTCTTTCATAAATGACTACACTCTAATATAGACACATCATTTGTTGACTTCATTGCCACACTGATATAAGATATTTTAATTCATTTTGATAGTAGTCTAACATAACTAATATAGACACTTACATCATGTATTGCCTTCATTTTCACACTTATATAAGACTTTTAAAGTAATTCTGATAGTAGTCTAATATAGCTAATATATAAGTCTTTACATGTTTTGCGTCTCCAGACAGATTTTTTTTTTGTATTTTTGGTCCAATATTGCTCTTTCAACATTTGATAATTTCCAATGTTGCAAAAATGTGTAGAATAAAAATTAAAAAAACATTTCTGAACGAAGATTTGCGTCAGCCTTTGATAGTAGGCTATTATAGCTAATGTAGACACTTACATCATGTGTTGCTTTCATTATAACACCTATATAAGACTTTTAAAGTCATTTTGATAGTAGTTTAATATAGCTAATATAGACACTTACATCATGTGTTGCCTTCATTATAACACGTATATAAGACTTTTAAAGTCATTTTGATAGTAGGCTAATATAGCTAATATAGACACTTACATCATGTGTTGCCTTCATTATAACACTTATTTAAGACTTTTAAAGTCATTTTGATAGTAGGCTATTATAGCTAATATAGACACTTACATCATGTGTTGCCTTCATTATAACACTTGTTAAGTCATTTTGATAGTAGGCTAATATAGCTAATGTAGACGTAGTATAGTAATTGACACTACGGTTCACTATACTATGGTATACTGTAGTGTGCACAATAACATAGGATATTACCTGAAAACACCTTCATGCTTTACATGGTGATGTTGTTTTTTATGAGCATTTTAGAATGACCGACAATTTTTTTTTTCCGGAGGCCATCAATGACTAAAATATTGGTCACCTATAGACAGCTTTTAATTTTGGTTCAAATGGATCGCACGTCCCATGTAGACTACACTGTAAGTTATACTTTATAATGCAAATAAATACAATACAAATACAGTGGGGAAGGAATTCATTTGGCCCTATTCCTGGGTGGGAGGGGAAGATAATGTTGCTGAAAATAATGGAAAGCGCCACTCTACGTATAGGAAATTATTCTGTGGTCAAAGTAGGAATCATCACAAAAGACATTTTAAGATAGTCTTCACTCTACTGCCGTCTGGCAGCTAAAGTACGTAGTTAAAGTTAAAAATAAAGGCCTACTGAAACCCACTACTACCGACCACGCAGTCTGATAGTTTATATATCAATGATGAAATCTTAACATTGCAACACATGCCAATACGGCCGGGTTAGCTCACTAAAGTGCAATTTTAAATTTTGCGCGAAAATTCCTGCTGAAAACGTCTTGGTATGATGACGCCTGCGCGTGACGTCACGGATTGTAGAGAACATTTTGGGACAGCATGGTGGCCAGCTATTAAGTCGTCTGTTTTCATCGTAAAATTCCATAGTATTCTGGACATCTGTGTTGGTGAATCTTTTGCAATTTGTTCAATGAACAATGAAGACAGCAAAGAAGAAAGCTGTAGGTGGTAAGCGGTGTATTGCGGCCGACTGCAGCAACACAAACACAGCCGGTGTTTCATTGTTTACATTCCCGGAAGATGACAGTCAAGCTTTACCATTGGCCTGTAGAGAACTGGGACAACAGAGACTCTTACCAGGAGGACTTTGAGTTGGATACGCAGACACGGTACCGTGAGTACGCATGCAGCTGCGGCTTCCAAACATTTGATCGCTTGCCCGTACGTGCGTGCCGCTATGTGCATGTCACGTACGTAACTTTGGGGACTTTGGGGAAATATATGTGCTGTATGAACTTTGGGGAGGTGAACGGTACTTTGGGCTTTGGGATTGAGTGTGTTGTGCAGGTGTTTGAGTTGTATTGGCGGGTTATATGGACGGGAGGGGGAGGTGTTTGTTATGCGGGATTAATTTGTGGCATATTAAATATAAGCCTGGTTGTGTTGTGGCTAATAGAGTATATATATGTCTTGTGTTTATTTACTGTTTTAGTCATTCCCAGCTGAATATCAGGTCCCACCCGCCTCTCACAGCATCTTCCCTATCTGAATCGCTCCCACTGCCCTCTAGTCCTTCACTCTCACTTTCCTCATCTACAAATCTTTCATCCTCGCTCAAATTAATGGGGAAATCGTCGCTTTCTCGGTCCGAATCGCTCTCGCTGCTGGTGGCCATGATTGTAAACAATGTGCAGATGTGAGGAGCTCCACAACCTGTGACGTCACGCTACTCGTCTGCTACTTCCGGTAGAGGGAAGGCTTTTTTATCAGCGACCAAAAGTTGCGAACTTTATCGTCGATGTTCTCTACTAAATCCTTTCAGCAAAAATATGGCAATATCGCGAAATGATCAAGTATGACACATATAATGGACCTGCTATCCCCGTTTAAATAAGAAAATCGCATTTCAGTAGGCCTTTAAAGTTAAAGTACCCATGACACTGCACCCCCCAATTGGTCACGTTTCAGGTGTCAGGTAAACTGCAACGAACGGGACCGTATAAATCTTCTTCCTACTGGACATTCAATACAAATACAATGCAAAACCGTTTTATTCATGCTGTTCCTGCTCTTCGACACTAAAAAAAATAACCTTTGTTTTTCAATTTTATTTTTTGTTTTTTAAAATTAAATTCAAATAAACCGGTGTTTTTTTTGTTTTTCAGTATCCATTTCCGGAAATTAAATGACGAAAAAAGTAACCCAAAATACTTCATGTCTGATTTTTATTTATTTTTTTAATCAAAATCAAATCAAATCAACTTTATTTATAAAGCACATTTAAAATTTACCACATGGGTAGAACATGACTTCTGTGCAGGGTTCTCAAACCAAAAAGACACTGCAAAAAAAACAAAAAAAAACAATCACATAACAAATAGAAAGGTTTCATTATTTCAGATTAATTTCTGATCACCCAACTAAATGATATCTTAACATTTTTGTGTACAGTACATACTGTAACTTTGCTTGGCCGTTCAAAGAAAGATGATGTTAAATGGGTCGAGTGAATAACGTTGCCCTGGTTCCTTTTTTTTTTCTTTTTACTCAAACAGTGACGTCCTATTTTTGGAGAAAAACCCCGCCAAATTGCATCTGCGCCCATTATCTTACCAGGAAGTCTGACCTGTAAATGGACTGTTGATTTATCGTCATGGCAACCTCAAGCAATTACAGCTTAGTTTAACCCTGTTTTTTCCTGTTAGCAGACTATGATTAGCCTCGCACTTTTCAGGTTATACGGGTTGACTGCCCTTCCTACCTTTGGCACCTTTTTTAGTAGATCAAGACTGTCTCTGCAAATTGTCACGTGTCGTTGGTATAACACAGTAATAGATTCTTCGGACTGGAGTGCGGCAATAATAATGCACATAGCCGGGTTTGACCTATCTTTTTTCCTCCCCCGTGCCCCTTTATTGACCCATATTCCCTGTAATATCCGGTCTCTGTCATCCTTTCGAGGTGCAGGAGTTGTAATGCATTGATAATGTTGTATCTGTGAGATAAACTCTGCTAATATTGGCACTGCACCACGCAACTCATCACTGGATCACCTGTATTACTGCAGATGAACGTGTGAAAATGACACTCGTCGTTATTTGAATAGAGGTTTTGATCTCTTGACCTTAAAATCCGCAGCGACCTACATTTTGACGGCTACTCATTGAAAGAATAGATTCAGTTGATCCCCACCTGCTTGGAGCCTTCACACCACCCCCACCTCTTTTCATTAAAGTGGAGGGACCTCCACCACAACACGACCACCGTTTACTCATAACTGCTCTGACACTACATGCTGTACCTATCTGAGTAAACAACATGCTATAGAAAACGGCATGTCCGTCTGTTTGACCCATATTTGAGTTTGTAGGCCATCGTTCTTCCTGTATGTCTTTCTATAACTCATACACCTCGCATCGATATCTCACCAAAAGTAGGTCATGGCCAACTTCTCACGTGTTCGTCGGGACATTATTCAAAAAATGGAATCCCACATTTCGAGTTATAGAGGAAATGGACACGTGCCCGCTAATAAAGGCTGCGGAATATCCGGTTCGGCGGCCTTGCATTCATTATTGTCGTGACGGTTATCGTCTGCCAATTACACTTTGCTAAGTACCAGTCGGCATGTGGCCTTTCGACCAATTTGTGAGAAATGGCAGAAATGAAAAAGCGTATGGAATAGGATCCTGAGAAATTAGGTTCCCCAAAAATGGAGTTTGCAACACAGAAATGAAGTGCGAAATGGGTCATAAACGGTAGCCGTAATGCTCCGACAATCCATTTGCAGCTTACCAAAGTGGTACTGAAACATTTTTAAAAGATTTTCTCAATGAAACATCAAAGTTTTGGACTTGCTTCCTTAACCCTTGTACGGTGTTCGGGTCTGTGGGACCCGTTTTCATTTTTTATTAAAAGAAAAATGATACAGTTAATAAAGGACAGAGTGTAGGTACACAGAACATCAGATGGTAAAATGTGCGAGAAAATGCGAGCAGTTATGTTAAAATACCGAACAGATGTTTACCTTATCCCAATAAACATCTGTTCAGTATTTTAACATAAAAGTGTTTGATTGTGAGGCATTAAAAGCCACAAAATGCAACGGGTCCATCAGACCCACAAACGCTGGCTGAGTAACAACGATATGAACATTGCACGGAAAATGTTTCTGCCAGTTTCTGCATCCCACAGGGATTCTCCTTTTGTGTTTCTGCACCTGCGGTTCCCACACAAGGTTGCAACATTGTTTGTCAACACTGTCTGCTCTCATTTTCTCGCACATTTTACCCTCTGATGTTCTGTGTACCTACACTCTGTCCTTTATTAACTGTATAATTTTTATTTTAATAAAAAATGAAAACGGGTCCCACAGACCCGAACACCGTACAAGGGTTAAGGATACACACACACAAAGAGATGGAAAGCGCCATTCTGCATGGCAACAGATGCTGTGGTCAAAGTTGGAATTGCTGCAAAACACATTTGAACATATTCCACACTCTACTGCCAACTGGCGGCTAAAGTGGATAGTGCATGTCATGATCCGTTACCCGGATCATGACATGATTTATGTTGGTTATGTTTCTGTTTTAGTCTGTTTCCTGGGTGCACCCTCTTTCCCTGTTTACTGTTGGTTTCCATGGGCACTGATTCTCCTCACCTGTCTTAGTTTAGCAATTAGTGCTCCCACCAGGTGTTTTGGTAAATCACTCCCCTTTATAGTTTCCTGTCACCCAGCAGTAGTTGCTGGGTCAATGTTTGCAATTGGCAACATTTACGTTCCCCTGGTTTTCTCCTCGCTCTTTAGATTATTCTGCCCTCCAGCATTCCCCATTTTTCACCCTTGGTGATGTTTTGGTTTTTGTTTAGCTCCATGCTTGCTAGCGTCCTCAGTCTTGTATTTTTGATCCTGTCTAAAAATAATTAAATATACTTCATCTTACCTCCACGATACTCCTGCTTGTCTTCTGTATTGGAAGGAACGCTACCAGCGCAGCTATGCGTCCCCACAGACGTAACAGTGCAGCCCCTATTTTGTCACGTTTCATGTGTCAGGTAAACCACAACAAATGGGGCCATATGAATGCAATGCCCTTCTTACTATATATATATATATATATATATATATATATATATATATATATATATATATATATATATATATATATATATATATATATATATATATATATATATATATATATTTAAGCACTACTATTAAATATATATATTATGTATTATGTACTATGTACATAATGCGCACTGGGTTATAAGGCTCACTGTTGATTTTTTTGAAAATAAAATGATTTTAAGTGCGCCTTAGAGTCCGAAAAATAAAGTATATGAAAAATTGCTATGGTTTGTGTATGATTCAGTCTGTTATGGATTGCTAATTAAAACCTGTACCACCGTTTTTGCTATCTCCATATACCACCCCGTTTTAGCATCTCATATGGCTTGTTCTAGCAGGTAATTTGCTTGTGGCATATGAAGTGGGGTAAAAGTTGAATATATATGAAAACACTCCTGGAGTTTTTAAATGATTATTTACATTTATTTTATTCTATTCTTATTTTATTTTACATTTTTATTATGCAGATTATTGATGAAGTTTGTATTACATCTCATTATATTAAAGCAGTAACTAATGTTGTATAAAATGCCCATATATTATTCATATTTTTTTACACAACAATAGCCAACATAACACACCAAAGTAAACATGTCGCTCTCTTGTGAATGGCTGTTTTTTTGCGAATGCATCAAATGCTGGTTTTCTTTCATTAACACCAATTTTACCTTTGCAGACAAAAAGCATGTTTTATGCTCAACTCAGCCCCGAGTAAACACATTCTATGAAGCACACCATTTGAGTGGGGCTTTAACCAAAAAGCAGAATCATCACATTTGTCTGTGAGGCTTGCTCGGACAAAAATGACAGCTCTATTTGCTTGATTGTCGTCTATTTCTTTTAGGAAGTTACATGACTGTCCCCATGTCCCCATTTCAAGACTCACAAATACAACCACGTAAAAACATTGGAATAACCAGAGATGGAGGATGTTGATTCAGCTGTTAAATTGTGTAAAAAAAAAAGCAGCTACATTTTTGTTTCATCTGACATCACATGGACAAAGATAAGACCTTCTGGAGGAAAGTTCTGTGGTCAGATAAAACAAAAATTTAGCTGTTTGGCCAAAATACCCAACAATATTTTTGGAGGAGAAAAGGTGAGGCCTTTAATCCCAGGAACACCATTCCTACTGTCAAGCATGGTGGTGGTGGTAGTATTATGCTCTGGGCCTGTTTTGCTGCCAATGGAACTGGTGCTTTACAGAGAGTAAATAGGACAATGAAAAAGGAGGATTACCTCCAAATTCTTCATGACAACCTAAAATCATCAGCCCGGAGGTTGGGTCTTGGGCACAGTTGGGTGTTCCAACAGAACAATGACCCCCAAACACATGTCAGAAGTGGTAAAGGAATGGCTAAATCAGGCTAGAATTAAGGTTTTAGTATGGCCTTCCCAAAGTCCTGACTTAAATGTGTGGACAATGCTGAAGAAACAAGTCCATGTCAGAAAACCAACAAATTTAGCTGAACTGCACCACATTTGCAAGACGAGTGGTCAAAAATTCAAGCAGAAGCTTGTGGATGGCTACCAAAAGCGCCTTATTGCAGTGAAACTTGCCAAGGGACATGTAACCAAATATTAACATTGCTGTATGTATACTTTTGACCCAGCAGATTTGCTCACATTTTCAGTAGACCCATAATAAATTCATAAAAGAATCAAACTTCATGATTTTGTTTTTGTCACCAACAAACAAGTATGTGCTCCCATCACTCTATCACCAAAAAATAAGTGTTTTAGATTTTATTGGAAACTCAAGACAGCCGTGACATTATGTTCTTTACAAGTGTATGTAAACTTTTGACCACGACTGTATACTTTGTTGAAGTGTGGGTTAGTGCTTGTAAAACATGTTTAAATCCAATCTTCCTTTTGCAGAAGAGATTTGTAAGTGGAAATGCAAACAGGGAACCCACGAACCTAAGACTATTCAAACAGTGAAACTTACTGAAATGTAATGAATTGGTTTAATATCCTACAAATCATGTACAAAGCACATAAAAAAATCTCAATCAAAGTTTACTTATATAGCCCTAAATCACAATTGTCTCAAAGGGCTGCACAATCTCCCAAACAACCTTCAAAACAGATTTGTTTAAGGAAAAGGTGATTATAATCTAAAAGGAACTGAGCTCTTTAATAAATCGAGTTTTAGAACACGGACAATGGAAATAAGCATATTTTGTATTGTTTTTGTTTTAAGCATGTAAAGCATGGGTGTCAAACTCTGGCCCGCGGGCCAAATTTGGCCATGTAATTTCATTTGGCCCTTGAGGCAATATCAAATTAACATTAGAGCTGGCCCGCCGTATTATACAGCGGCGGTGCCGCTGTAACACCGCATTCACCGCTAATACTCATACTTGCCAACCCTCCCGATTTTCAGTGCCCCTCTCGAAAGTCTCCCGGGGCAACCATTCTCCCGATTTCCACCCGGACAAAAATATTGGGGGCGTGCCTTAAAGGCACTGCCTTTAGCGTCCTCTACAACCTGTCGTCACGTCTGCTTTTCCTCCATACAAACAGCGTGCCGGCCCCTGTCACATGATATATGCGGCTTCTACACACACACGAGTGAATGCATGCATACTTGATCAACAGCCATGCAGTTCACACTGAGGGTGGCCGTATAAACAACTTTAACACTGTTACAAATATGCGCCACACTGTGAAACCACACCAAACAAGAATAACCAACACATTTTGGGAGAACATCCACACCGTAACACAACATAAGCACAACAGAACAAATACCCAGAACACCTTGCAGCACTAACTCTTCCGGGATGCTACAATATACACCCCCCGCTACCACCAAACGCCGCCCCAACTTTCTGTTGCTACTTCAAGGCTTGAATGTTTGATTCATTCCTTATTGTTATTTTATTTTCAAATATATTATTAGCCAGTGGAAAACGTTTATTTTGATATTTACCTCAGAAGGCTGCAAATAGAAAAGAGGCATTCAATTTTTATCTAAATTTGATTTGATATGCCATTGATATTTTTGAATTATTATTATTATTTGAAACTCGATTTTGCATGTCACTATAAAGTTATATAAGCCTTGCTTGTTCAATATTCAATGCAAAACTTGTTTGGGTCCATATTAAAAGGTTAATTTGTGCAACCTTGGCCCGCGGCTTTGTTCAGTTTTAAATTTTGGCTCACTCTGTATTTGAGTTCGACACCCCTGATGTAAAGCATGTATTTGACTATATTAAATGTATTTATTTCATGTTTGGCACAGCCAGAACATAGCAGGAGGGGACCGAAGGAAGAAAAAAATTAAGACAGAGGGGGAAATTGCAGGGACAACAGGGGGATAAGACAGAGAGACAACAACAACAGAACATCAGCAAGTACGATATGTACAAATATGATACCAAAAATGATAGCAAAGAACCAGTCAATGAAGTAAATATTAATAACATCCATCCAGCCATCCATTTTCTACCACTTGTCCCTACCGGGGTCGCGGGGGTGCTGGAGCCTATCTCAACTGCAAAAGAAATTAAATTGAACATTATTGTACTACAAATGGAACAATACAAATACCAATAGAAATAACACTATTGCTAATGAAGAATAATAATACTTACCTAGAAACTTTCCTTGAAGAAAGAAACAAAAGGTCAAAGGCATGCCCTGCAAATAGTCCGGATCTCAATCCAATTGAAAATCTGTGGTGGAAATTGAAGAAATTGGTCCATGCCAAGACTCCAACCTGCAAAGCTGATTTGACAACAGAAATCAAGAGAAAGTTGGAGCAAGATTGATGAAGATGACTGCTTTTCACTTGTTAAGTCCATGCCTCAGAGGCTGCAAGCTATTTAAAAGTCAGCGGTGGTGCAACAAAGTACTAATGGTGTGTCGTGTTTTTATGTTTGTTTTTATTTTTCCATGATGAGCGCTTCCATCCTTGTATTCACTCTGCTTGATCCTAAATGAAATTGTAACATCTGTATTTTATTGATTTTTTGTAGTGTTTCTTAAAGGCAGATAGTGCCATCAGAAATGACTTTTGTGTCATGTCTGGTATCTGTTTTTTTCTACAACATAAAAACAACTTATTGATTGAATTTTTGCCAAAGGTTGTAGCTCAGAGCTGCATTTCAGTATTAATACCCAGAACTGTGCTGCTTCCAAGTGGTAGCAAGCAAGTACTACCAGCCTTTAATGACGCCATATGTCACTGTTTACCTTTGCTGATATAAAGCAAACATGATGTGGGATCATCTCATAAAAGAACCATTATGATCTAGTAATAATTGTGAGGACCTCACTCAACCCCACATGAACATACACTATATTTCCAAAAGTATTTGGCCACCCATCCAAATGATCAGAATCAGGTGTCCTAATCACTTGGCCGAGCCACATGTGTATAAAATCAGGCACTTAGACTGTTTCTACAAACATTTGTGAAAAAATGGGCCACTCTCAGTGATTTCCAGCGTGGAACTGTCATAGGATGCCACCTGTGCATCAAATCCAGTCCTGAAACTTCCTCGCTCCTAAATATTCCAAAGTCAACTGTCGGCTTTATTATAAGAAAATGGAAGAGTTTGGGAACAACAGCAACTCAGCCACCAAGTGGTAGGCCACGTAAACTGACAGAGAGGGGTCAGCGGATGCTGAAGCGAATAGTGTAAAGAGGTCGCTGACTTTCTGCACAGTCGGTTGCTGCAGAGCTCCAAACTTCATGTGGCCTTCCAATTAGCCCACGTACAGTACGCAGAGAACTTCATGGAATGGGTTTCTATGGCCGAGCAGCTGCATCTAAGCCATACATCACCAAGTCCAATGCAAAGTGGTGTAAAGCATGTGTTTCCATCTGGCAATCTGATGGACGAGTCCGGGTTTGGAGGGTGCCAAGAGAACGGTACATTTCGGACTGCATTGTGCCGAGTGTGAAATTTGGTGGAGGAGGAATTATGGTGTGGGGTTGTTTTTCAGGAGTTGGGCTTGTCCCCTTAGTTCCAGTGAAAGGAACTTTGAATGCTCCAGGATACCAAAACATTTTGGACAATTCCATGCTCCCAACCTTGTGGGAACAGTTTGGAGCGGGCCCCTTCCTCTTCCAACATGACTGTGCACCAGTGCACAAAGCAAGGTCCATAAAGACATGGATGACAGAGTCTGGTGTGGATGAACTTGACTGGCCTGCACAGAGTCCTGACCTGAACCCGACAGAACACCTTTGGGATGAATTAGAACGGAGACTGAGAGCCAGGCCTTCTCGACCAACATCAGTGTGTGACCTCACCAATGCGCTTTTGGAAGAATGGTGGAAAATTCCTATAAAGACACTCCGCAACCTTGTGGACAGCCCAGAAGAGTTGAACCTGTAATAGCTGCAAAAGGTGGACCGACATCATATTGAACCCTATGGGTTAGGACTGGGATGGCACTTCAAGTTCATAAGTGAGTCAAGGCAGGTGGCCAAATACTTTTGGCAATATAGTGTATATTGTCCATGCAAGTATTGATCGTAGTATTTTTAGTATAATGTATTGCAATGCATCATAGGAGAGTCAGGCACAAGCATTTCACAGCCTTATTTCAAATAAAAAAATATTCCACAAGAATAAAAACTGTATTATTTCCAAAATAGTTGGCCCTGCGATGAGGTGGCGACTTGTCCAGGGTGTACCCCGCCTTCCGCCCGATTGTAGCTGAGGTAGGCTCCAGCGCCCCCCGCGACCCCGAAGGGACTAAGCGGTAGAAAATGGATGGATTTCCAAAATAGTCCAAAATGTTTTGGGGATAGCAATGATTACACATGTATCAATTTATTGCTTGTTTTAAAAGTACAATCTAAGTGTTTGAAAACAATATATTTGTCCAAAGTCTTAGGTGGACACGAGGACTTGCTTGAATGTACTTTTTTCCACATACAATGATGAAGATAGCAAAACTAATAAATGCACCAAGGTGCATAAAAATGCATGTTTGTGACCAAAATTAAAAATATATCCTTGCAGTATTGTTCCTAAAATGACTGAAAAGGTTAAACAAGCTTATCCGACGTTTTGGTTTGTTTGTTCATGTCCAATGTAAAAATTATACATTAGGCAAGGAGAGCTAAATACAGTTTTACACTGTAAATAATGTATTTTTGTTTTATTTGTAAAACACATATATGTCTTGTATTTCTCATCTAAAAAAAAATAATTATGATGAGCTGATTATTTATTTGTTAATAGATATTAAGAGGACATAAACATTAAAATATTGATTAGCGAGATAGATAGATGGTACTTTATTGATTCCTTCAGGAGAGTTCCCTCAGAAAAATTAAAATTCCAGCAGCAGTGCACATAATTGATGTATAATTTAAAAAGTAAATAATGGAGGTATAAATGGAAATAAAATACAAAATATAACAATAAGAATACAAAATCAAAAGTAACAATAAGAATACAAATATAACAGTAAAAATATGAATATAACAATAGGAACTAGGCAGTAGTGAGAAAACAATTTAAAAAAAATAAAAATTAAGAAAAACGGTAATACTGTCGATTATATGAAAAATGTGATGTGTATATTGCACCTTTAAAATGTATTGCACTGTTATTGCTGTTTATTGCACTGTTTTTTGTTGCAGTTTATTTCAGTATTGTTATTGCTTTGCATCCCCTGTCATCCGAGTAGATAGATAGATAGATAGATAGATAGATAGATAGATAGATAGATAGATAGATAGATAGATAGATAGATAGATAGATAGATAGATAGATAGACAGTACTTTATTGATTCCTTAAGGAGAGTTCCTTCAGGAAAATTAAAATTAAAAGTCTAGTACTCCCCCTCCCCCCCAGACAGGAGTTGTACAGTCTGATGGCGTGTGGGACAAAATAGTTTTTTAGTCTATTAGTCCTGCACTTGGCATTAGGATTACTATATATATATATCCATCCATCCATTTTCTACCACTTGTCCCTTTCAGGGTCGCAGGGGTGCTGGAGACTATATATCTCAGCTGCATTCGGGCGGAAGGCGGGGTACACCCTGGACAAGTCGTCACCTCATCACAGGGCCAACACAGATAGACAGACAACATTCACACTCACATTCACACACTAGGGCCAATTTAGTGTTGCCAATCAACCTATCCCCAGGTGCATGTCTTTGGAGAAGGGAGGAAGCCGGAGTACCCGGAGGAAATCAATCAATCAATCAATCAATGTTTACTTATATGGCCCTAAATCACGAGTGTCTCAAAGGGCTGCACAAGCCACAACGACATCCTCGGCTCAGAACCCACGCAGTCACGGGAAGAACATGCAAACTCCACACAGAAAGATCCCGAGCCCGGGATTGAACTCAGGACCTTTGTATTGTGAGGCACATGCACTAACCCCTGTTTCACCGTGCTGTCCATTATTATATATACTAATATCATAATTCATATTATATAATTGAAATTTATATGTTCTTGGGTGGGCAGCACGGTGAGACAGGGGTTAGTGCATGTGCCTCACAATACAAAGGTCCTGAGTAGTCTTGGGTTCAATCCCGGGCTCGGGATATTTCTGTGTGGAGTTTGCATGTTCTCCCTGTGACTGATTGGGTTCCCTCCGGGTACTCCGGCTTCTTCCCACCACCAAAAACATGCACCTGGGGATAGGTTGATTGGCAACACTAAATTGGCCCTTGTGTGTGAATGTGAGTGTGAATGTTGTCTGTCTATCTGTGTTGGCCCTGCCATGAGGTGGCGACTTGTCCAGGGTGTACCACGCCTTCCGCCCGAATGCAGCTGATATAGGCTCCAGCACCCCCCGCGACCCCGAAAGGGAATAAGCGGTAGAAAATGGATGGATGGGTAATACTGTCGATTATATTATATTTGTTGCAGTTTATTTCAGTATTGTTATTGCTTTGCATCCCCTGTCATCCTAGTAGATAGATAGATAGATAGATAGATAGATAGATAGATAGATAGATAGATAGATAGATAGATAGATAGATAGATAGATAGATAGATAGATAGATAGATGGATAGATAGATGGATAGTACTTTATTGATTCCTTCAGGAGAGTTCCCTCAGGAAAATTAAAATTCCCGCAGCAGTGCACAGAATTGATATATAATTTAAAAAGTAAAAAATGAAGGTATAAATATACAACATATAACAATAAGAATAATAAAAAAAGAAATAACAATAACAATAAAGAATAGAACAGTAAAAATAAGAATATAACAAGAGAAACTTGGCAGTGGTGACCATGTTATGAAAAAAATAAATACAAAAATAAATAAATGAAAAATAACGGTAATACTGTCGGTTATATGAAATATGTGATATGTATATTGCACCCTTAAAATGTATTGCACTGTTATTGCTGTTTATTGCACTGTTAATTGCACTGTTATTTGTTGCAGTTATTATATTTGTTGCAGTTTATTTCAGTATTGTTATTGCTTTGCATCCCCTGTCATCCTAGTAGGTAGGTAGATAGATAGATAGATGGATGGATGGATGGATAGATGGATAGATAGATAGACGGTACTTTATTGATTCCTTAAGGAGAGTTCCCTCAGGAAAATTCCAGCAGCAGTGCACATAATTGATATAGAATTTACAAAGTAAATAATGAATTTATAAATAATTTATTTATAAATTATAATAATAAAATTCCAATAAATTTCTAGCACCCCCTCCGCCCCCCAGACAGGGGGGGGGGTTTAGTCCCGCACTTAGCATTAAGATTATTATATATAATAATATCATAATTCATATTATATAATTCATATTTATATGTTCTTGGGTATAACACACTATGCAGTATAGACGCTAGATGGCAGGCTGCCGTTGTTTTTCATGAGCAAATCAGGTACTGCGAGTCAAAGCAACACAGATGCACGCTAATACGTATAGTCGTTTGTTTTAACTTAATTTGCTATGATATGTTGAAAATATATAAATAAATGTTGTAGTTTTTTTTTATAAGGAAAACATAATAATATGCATTGTTATGCATTGTGTATTACTACCAATGTTGTGGTTGGTTAAACGTTACATCCCAGATTACCTCGACCGGGAGGTGTTTTTTTTTGGCAAGAAAACCATGGAGGACATTCGGGACCGCCACTCGCACGGCACGCCTCGTACTGCAAAACAAGCCTTCACCAACGTGCGTGGTGACGTCACCGGCCGTCTCGACCAACCAGAGCGCACGCTGCACGGGGCATTGTGAAGCAAGGAGTTGGGAGTTGCTAGCAAGCTAAGTGGAGGAAGAAAGCTAACTAATGGTGAGAGTGGAAGTGCTGGCTAAACGCTCATGGATACAACAACAACAAAAAGGCAGCAACTGTCAACACAGCAGCGGGAACAGACATTAAACCCTCTCCGTGACTCCGTGAACATGTTTCTCGGGTGTTAATGAAGAAAACGCTTGCTTGTCAGATGCCCGCGGAGCTAATTTTTTTCTCTCTCTCTCCTGGATACTACATTACATCCCCAATTGTGGACAGAGTAGTTGGGAGCTAGCTGGCTAGCTTTTGTGGAAGTCAACCAACAACCAGGAGACTTTTCGCGTTGTCACCTGCGGAAAGAACGACAACAAAACAAGGCGAATGTTTTGTCTGTCATGAGTCCTGCCGGGTGCTCCCATGTGAACGCTTATAAGGTGGACAATTGGAAGCAAAACCTCCGCGTCATATACCAATGCTTTGTTTGGAGCGGTACCGCCGAGACCAGGAGACGCAAGGTAACCCCAACCACACGGCGACTGTTCACTACTCTGGGGCGCGGGAGTGCAACGTGATGCATCCTCCACGTTTGGAGGCACGGGGTTGCTGAACAAAAGCCGACGGTGCTCACCGGTCAGTTAGCCGGGGGTGGGGAAAGGGGGAAAGGATCGAGCTCCTCGTCATTTTTTTGGCCTTTTTTCCCCCCCACCCCGCATCACTTTCGGTTAACTTGGAAGGCAACGGGCTCACCTCACAAAAGAGTCGGCTGCTCACGGGGCTAACATTAACATACCAAATGGAGTCATTGTGTGTGATTGTTTGCATGCATTCACTCTTTTAGGGAACTCCGAAACATTCACCCATGCATGCGTCTTGTGGGCTTTGCAGTTATACCAAACATGTGACGTCACCACCCGACTGGTCTCTCAAGGGCAATTATTTTGACTCGGGGGGCCAAATTTAGAGAAAAAAAATGTGTCTGGGGTAGGGCTGGGCGATATGGCTTTTTTTTTTAAATATCGCGATATTTTAAGGCCACACGATATACATCTCGATATTTTGCCTTAGCCTTAAAGGCCTACTGAAATGCGATTTTCTTATTTAAACGGGGATAGCAGGTCCATTCTATGTGTCATACTTGATCATTTCGCGATATTGCCATATTTTTGCTGAAAGGATTTAGTAGAGAACATCGATGATAAAGTTCAACTTTTGGTCGCTGATAAAAAAAAAAGCCTTGCCTGTACCGGAAGTAGCAGGCGATATGCGCGTGACGTCACAGGTTGTGGAGCTCCTGCACATTGTTTACCACCAGCAGCGAGAGCGATTCGGACCAAGAAAGCGACGATTTCCCCATTAATTTGAGCGAGGATGAAAGATTTGTGGATGAGGAAAGTGAAGGACTAGAGGGCAGTGGGAGCGATTCAGATAGGGAAGATGCTGTGAGAGGCGGGTGGGACCTGATATTCAGCTGGGAATGACTAAAACAGTTAATAAACACAAGACATATATATACTCTATTAGCCACAACACAACCAGGCTTATATTTAATATGCCACAAATTAATCCCGCATAACAAACACCTCCCCCCTCTCGTCCATATAACCCGCCAATACGACTCAAACACCTGCACAACACACTCAATCCCACAGCCCAAAGTACCGTTCACCTCCCCAAAGTTCATACAGCACATATATTTCCCCAAAGTCCCCAAAGTTCCGTACGTGACATGCACATAGCGGCACGCACGTACGGGCAAGCGATCAAATGTTTGGAAGCCGCAGCTGCATGCGCACTCACGGTACCGTGTCTGCGTATCCAACTCAAAGTCTTCCTGGTAAGAGTCTCTGTTGTCCCAGTTCTTCACAGGCCAATGGTAAAGCTTGACTGTCATCTTCCAGGAATGTAAACAATGAAACACCGGCTGTGTTTGTGTTGCTGCAGTCGGCCGCAATACACAGCTTCCCACCTACAGCTTTCTTCTTTGCTGTCTCCATTGTTCATTGAACAAATTGCAAAAGATTCACCAACACAGATGTCCAGAATACTATGGAATTTTGCCATGAAAACAGACGACTTAATAGCTGGCCACCATGCTGTCCCAAAATGTCCTCTACAATCCGTGACGTCACGCGTTTTCAGCAGGATATTTCGCGCAAAATTTAAAATTGCACTTTAGTAAGCTAACACCTGGCATGTGTTGCAATGTTAAGATTTCATCATTGATATATAAACTATCAGACTGCGTGGTCGGTAGTAGTGGGTTTCAGTAGGCCTTTGAATGTACACTTGATGCATATAATCACAGCAGTATGATGATTCTATGTGTCCACATTAAAACATTCTTCTTCATACTGTGTTAATATATGCAACTTTAAAACTGTCATGCAGAGAAGGAAATCACAACTAAAAAAAATCACTATTTTTTTTCATACGGTGTTGATCTGGAAATGTTTGCCCCGGCATTTTGATGGTGTGGCCGTGTGGCACCGAACGGTGATGTTGACATGCGGAGTAAGCACTCTTCATTCTCTCGCAGGTGACTTTTCAAATGATGCTACATATTAGCAGTAATGCTACTTTTTATAGCAACGCTTTCGCCCCACACTTGACAAATTACAGTTGTCTGTTCGACATATTCCCACTTGAAGCCAATCCACCGCCAGACGATGGACCCCCTGCTGTTTTTCTTGGGAATTAATTATTCCTTCATTTGTTACCAGATTCGCACCTTCTTTCTCTCGTATTACCGCTAGCATCACAGCTAACATTAGCCATGCTGCTACCTCTTTGCTGCGCGAGGTCGTATACGTATGTGACGTATGTCGTGACAGTATGTGACGTGTGTAGAAGCTGCGCTTGCTGTCTGTGAGAAGGAGAGATAGGAAAAAGTGAGAAGAGCCTGTAGTGTAATGCCAGCAGCTAAAAGCAACTGCGTGAGAACGCATACTCGAATATCACGATATAGTAATTTTCTATATCGCACATATCGATATATCGCCCAGCCCTATCTGGGGGCCGGTATTATTTTTAGGAACACTAATAAAAAAAAACTCACAATAATGCCTGATTGAATGCTAAAAACGTTATGACAGACCGCCTTAAAAACGGAATGGAATTTCACATTTTTTTACTGAATGAGACACCCAGAATATACATGAAAATAAAGAATGTTAGATTTACAATATTAACTATGAACGATAAAACACTGAATATTGACACCATTTGAACGTTACACCCCCTCTCCATCCACATCAGCAAAATATGATCGCCATGGGTAAAAAAAACAAAAAAACACCTACTATCTGATATATCTGATGTATCACTAAGCTGTAGAACTTTGTTGTAAAAATCTCCTTCCGCATCTGTCCCTGACACCCAGATTTCAGGCTCTGGAAACACTGTGGAAACGCTCCCCACCCACACTGCTTGGTGCCTTGTCTGAGCTGCTGTGACTTGGATTACCATAGTAACTAATTAGATTACCATAGGAACTAGTATATCATGCAAAAGTGCAGATTCCAACCATTGAAAGACTTAGTATAGTTCAAGACTTACGGTCATTAGAATACATCACTGCACATCATAATGGCAGCTCCACTTTCCAGCTTAAAGATCTAAAAAAATGATTTGGGAATGTCCGGCAGGCCAGATTGAAAAGCTTAACGGGCCGCATGTGGCCCCCGGGCCTTAATTTGCCCATGTCTGCCTTAGAGAGAACCAGTCGAGTGGTGACGTCACATGTTTAACCTGGGTTCGATTGAACCCTAAGGGTTCGGTGAGTCGACCTCAGGGGTTCGGCAGAGGTCAAGACACACCCAACTAATCGTGTAAATAAAACTTATCCCTATCGGCGTATTATGGATACCCCTAAACAATGTTCCCTCTAATTTTCCATCTGATTTGCAGGTGTGTAATTTGTTGTGGTTCATTTTGTGCACCAGTAAAAAAACATATAACTTTGTCTTGAAATAAAAAAACAAAAAACTTTTATTTCTCACTAAAGAAGGGTTCGGTGAATGCACATATGAAACTGCTGGGGTTCGGTACCTCCAACAAGGTTAAGAACCACTGCTCTAAGGCAGGCCTGGGCAATTATTTTGACTCGGAGGACCACATTTTTAGAAAAAAAATTGTCTGGGTGGGGGGCGGTATATCTATTTTTAGGAACACTAATACAAAACCTCACAATAATGTCTGATTGAAAGCTAAAAACATTCCGAAAGACCGCTTCAAAAACGAAATGGAAATTTACATTTTATTACTGAATGAGACACCCAGAATGGACATACTTGCCAACTTTGAGACCTCCGAATTCGGGAGATGGGCGGGGGGTTTGGTGGTAGCGGGGGTGTATATTGTAGCGTATTGTAGAGTTAGTGCTGCAAGGGATTCTGGGTATTTGATCTGTTGTGTTTATGTTGTGTTCATACTTGCCAACCCTCCCGATTTTTCCGGGAGACTCCCGAATGTCAGTTCCCCTCCTGAAAATCTCCCGGGGCAACCATTCTCCCGAATTTCTCCCGAATTTCACCCGGACAACAATATTAATGGCGTGCCGTGATGGCACTGCCTTCAACGTCCTCTACAACCTGTCGACGTGTCTGCTTTTTCACCATATAAACAGCGTGCCGCCCCAGTCACATGGTGTATGCGGCTTCTGCATACACACAAAAGTGACTGCAAGACATACTTGATCAACAGCCATATAGGTCACACTGAGGGTGGCCGTATAAACAACTTTAACGCTGTTACAAATATGCGCCATACTGTGAACCCACACCAAACAAGAATGACAAACACATTTCAGTAGAACATCCGCACCATAACACAACATAAACACAACAGAACAAATACCCATAATCCCTTGCATCCCTAACTCTTCCGGGCTACAATGTACACCCCCGCTACCACCAAACCCCGCCAACCTAACCCCACCCCCCCCCCCCCCCCCCCCCCAATCTGCCGAATTCGAATGTCTCAAGGTTGGCAAGTATGGTTGTGTTACGGTGCGGATGTTCTCCCGAAATGTGTTTGTCTTTCTTGTTTGGTGTGAGTTCACAGTGTGGCGCATATTTGTAACAGTGTTAAAGTTGTTTATACGGCCACCCTCAGTGTGACTGTTGATCAAGTATGCGTTGCAATCACTTATGTGTGTGTAAAAGCAGCATATATATATGTGACTGTGCCGGCACGCTGTTTGTATTAGGGATGTCCCGATCCAGGTTTTTGCACTTCCGATCCGATACCGATATTGTTTTTGCACTTCCGATCCGATACCGATACTGACCGATACTGGCCTATCCGAGCATGTATTAAAGTTTAAAGTTATTTAGCCTACTTAGTTGTCAGAATCATGTTGAAAAGGGTTTTAGTACTCTTGATAACAACTAGCCAGCTGAATTAGGGGAGTTTGAATAATACACAATTGTTGGTAACAAGAAACGGACCTGTTTATTCAAGGATAAACATAAAATAGACAAAATTATACATGACAAACAGAAATGGCATCATTGAACTAGGGCTGGGCGATATGGCCTCTTTTTAATATTGCGATATTTTAAGGCCATATTGCGATACACGATATATATCTCGATATTTTGCCTTAGCCTTGAATGAACACTTGATGCATATAATCACAGCAGTATGATGATTCTATGTGTGTAACATTCTTCTTCATACTGCATTAATATATGCTACTTTTAAACTTTTATGCAGAGAAGGAAATCACAACTAAAAAAATCACTATTTTTTTCATATAGTGTTGATCTGGAAATGTTTGCCTCGGCATTTTGATGGTGTGGGCGTGTGGCACCGAATGGAGATAAGCGTCTCGACAAACGTTACAATATTTGAACAATGATGACGAAAACTGTTTTCTCTGTCGTGTCCGTGTGTCGAAAATTGTTATGTGCTTATTTTTTCATTTGATTTTGTGCATGGCATAGATTTGCCGTGCGCAGAGGACGCTTGAGCAGTGCGCAATTAGAGGGAACGTTGCTAGCACGGCTGCGCTAGCATCACAGCTAACGTTAGCCATGCTGCTACCTCTCTGCTCGGGGAGGGTGTATACGTATGTGACGTATGACGTGACAGTATGTGACGTGTGTAAGAAGGTGCGCTTGCTGTCTGTGAGAGGGAGACACAGGAAAGAGTGAGAAGAGCCTGTCGTGTAATGCCAGCAGCTAAAAGCAACTGCGTGAGAATCCACAGACCTGTGGATGTGTTGAAGGTGTGCTGGAAAATGCGGAACGCAAATTAGGGAGCAGCAGAAAAGTGGAATGTATTATTTAATTCGGTGCGTTGGAAAACACGGACCGGAGTTTTTTTTTTAAACTGGATCTGGATCGGCATTTTCCCATGCCTTCCCGATGCGCATTTTTTGGCAAATATCGGCGGCCGATCCGATCCAAATATCAGATTAGGACATCCCTAGTTTGTATAGAGGAAAAGCGGACACTATAGGCAGTGCCTTTAAGGCACGCCCCCTATATTGTTGTACGGGTGGAAATCGGGAGAAATTCGGGAGAATGATTGCCCCGGGAGATTTTCGGGAGAGGAACTGTAATTTGGGAGTCTCCCGGGAAAATCGTGAGGGTTGGCAAGTATGAGAATGGAATCGACATATTTTACAATCAAGCGAAATGCAACAAAAATGCAACAAACACAGCAAAATATGAACGCAAAAGGTAAAATATAAACCAGCTATGATCGGATATATGTGATATATAATTAAGCTTTAGAACTTTGTTGTAAAAATCTCCTTCCGCGTCTGTCCCTGACACCCGCATTTCAGGCCCTGGAAACACTCTGTGGAAACACTCCCCACCCACACTGCTTGGTGCCTCGTCTGAGCTGCTGTGACTTACATTACCATAGTAACTAATTAGATTACCATAGTAACTAATTAGATTACCATAGTAACTAGTATATCATGCAAAAGCGCAGATTCCAAGCATTGAAATACTTAGTATAGTTGAAGACTTACGTTCATTAGAAAACTTCACTGCATATCATAATGGCAGCTGCACTTTCCATCTTAAAGATCTAAAAAAATTATTTGGGAATGTCCGGCGGGCCAGATTGAAAAGCTTAACGGGCCGCATGTGGCCCCCGGGCCTTAATTTGCCCAGGCCTGCTCTAAGGCCATGTCTACACTAAGTTGTTTAACCCCTTAAACGAGTCATTATTTAGTCTAAGCCCTGTTTCAGCCACACTAAACCATCGTTTAAGGTCCCCCTCCTCGGTCAAACTTTTACACGCGTAAGTGCCATACTTGCCAACCTTGAGACCACCGAATTCGGGAGAAGGGGGGGTGGTAGCGGGGGGTGTATATATTTTCAATAATTTCTTATATATATATATATATAAATAATCCGTTCATGAATGAGTATATCCGTTCTGCCACCGTGTTCAATGGAGAAGTCTGATCTACAAAATTTGCAGGCAGCATTCCCCTTCGAGCTGTCCTGGATGAACTGAAATTATTTTTTTCCAATCATTTTGGAACTTGCAAGCGCACTTCTTCTTCTTACTCGTCGTCGCCACGTCTCTTCTTCGTTCTTCTGCTTCGTCCCTGTTATGTTTTTGGACATTACTACTTGCCGTAGTTTTGAAGCAATGCATGATGAGAATCCGGATGTTGTGTGTCAGTGTATTAACGTGCCGGCTGTAATAAACACGCGCTGAGAAAAAGCTCCGTGCCTGCTTACTTTATGGGTTATGGATAAACCTATGGATAACGGAGACATATATAATAGTCTCCTTTTCAGGTGAGAGAGGACGCTAAAGGCAGTGCCTTTAAGGCACGCCCCCAATATTGTTGGCCGGGTGAAAATCGGGAGAAATTCGGGAGAATGGTTGCCTCGGGAGATTTTTGAGAGGGGCACTGAAATTCGGGTGTCTCCCGGGAAAATCGGGAGGGTTGGCAAGTATGGTAAGTGCCCCGTGTATTTCTTGAATCTCCGGCTCTAAGCTTTGTGTGTTCTCATTGATCGTTTACAAACTGAGTTCCGAGAGGAAGTGACGCCAGAAAGACAGCGCTCCACACAAGAAGTGACGTCAGAAAAAACGCGCCACAGCCAGCTTTATAATAAAGCGGGTTCGTAACTCTGAGCTAGCCACTGGAAATATCAGAATCAGAAGAGTTTTATTGCCATTGTTTGAGAACCGGTTCACAAACTAGGAATTTTTTATTGGTGCAATCGTGCGACATAAAACACATATAACACAGAATAGGTAATAAAATGAGCTATGAAGCTATGCAATATGAAGGCGAGTCAACCAGAAATGCTTGTGTTTCTCATTCTTGTACATGTACAGGCGCTTGTGGAACTCACACATGAATACCTTAAGAGAAAGCGATTGCAGCTATTTGGGATACAACACTTCTCTGACGTCAAGAGAACTTTCGAATGCACAAAAAAAATTGTCCATTTGTTGTAAGAGAGTCGACGAGAATGCGAGCTCCCGTGGATGTGATTAAAAAAAAGTAGCGTGTGCTTTGTATTACCTGACAGTCGAGGGAAAACTACGGAAAACGGCGAATGCTTTTGGACTGGCAAAGCAGACTGTATCAGTTATTGTCTGCCATGTATGTCGCGGACTCAACGTCTAGGTCCAGAGTATATAAAGTCACCAAAAACGAATGGAAAATGAAGGTGAAGGCAAAAGAGTGAGGAGTGTCCTGACCAGATATCTACATCCCTAGTTTGATTGATGTAAAATGTTCTTTATCACATTGTTTACGTGTCTAATAAATAAGCCGGCTAAGGTTATCCAGGGTAAATCCCACCTAACCTTATCTGTATCCAAACACAACAATGCCACCGTTTAAGACACCCCCCCTTTCCATCCGCCGGCGCAACGCGACCTAATACGCATGCGCGGAAAATGCGCATGTCATAGTCACCTCCAGTGTTGCTTTGTGTGCAAGTTCTTAAATTTAACTTACCGGTATATGAGGTGGCGACTTGTCCAGGGTGTACCCCGCCCTCCGCCCGAATGCAGCTGAGATAGGCTCCAGCACCCCCCGCGACCCCAAAAAGGACAAGCGGTAGTAAATGGATGGATGGATGAACAATATCCAGTGTTGTGGTATTTCAATTAACTGGAATCCAGTGTGCTGTGGGGCCCTATTGGAGTGAATCACACCTGAGCCATCATAAATTAATCAAATCTTTATTAGACATGTAAACAATGTGATAAAGAACATTTTACATCAATCAATCTAGGGATCTAGATATTTGGTCAGGACACTCCTCACTCTTTTGCTTTCACCTACATTGTCCATTCGTTTTTGGTGACTTTATATACTCTGAAGACGTTGAGTCCACGACATAATGCGGACAATAACTGATACAGTCTGCTTTGCCAGTCCAAATGCATTCGCTGTTTTCCGTAGTTTTCCCTCGACGGCCAGGTAATATAAAGCACCTTATCTTTTTTTTATCACATCCACGGGAGCCCGCATTCCCGTTGACTCTCCTTCGACAAATGGACGATATATTTCGGTAAGTAGAATCACAACTGACCTGGACATTTGAAAGTTCTCTTGCCGTCTGAGAAGTGTTGTATCCCAAATAGCTGCAATCGCTTTCTCTTCAGGTATTCATGTGTGATTTCCACAAGCGTCTGTACATGTAGAAGAAGAAACACGGGCATGTCTGGATGACTCGCCTCCATATTTTCAGTGGTTAGCTCCAATTGCGTGGCTGTAGCGTGTTCTTTCTGACGTCACTTCCTGTGTGGGGCTCGGTCTTTCTGGCGTCACTTCCTCTCCGAACTCAGTTTGTAAACGATCAATGAGTCCATACAAAGCCAAGAGCCGGAGATTCAAGAAATACACGGCGCACTTACCCGTGGAAAAAGATATCCAAGGAGGGGGACCTTAAACGATGGTTTAGTGTGGCTGTAGGATTAAATAAGCTTGGCTTCTTCCTACTCCTTTTCGGACATGATGTAAAGTGAAATGATATGAAATTGTGTGATGTATTATGCTGTAAGTGTGTTCATGTTCGAAATAAACTTAAGAAAGAAATAAAGACAACTTCAGATTGTTGTCTTTGTTTGAAAATATTATATATATATATATATATATATATATATATATATATATATATATATATATATATATATATATATATATATATATATAATATAGCACATTCTGAAAATATACAAATCATAATGTTTTTGTTTTTTTTACACTTGCATGTTGCGGTTAAAAGTATTCTACCTTTATTTGTCGTTATTTATACTTTCTGAATAAATTATGTGATAATGTTCATCAGTCAACTCATTGGTGTTAATTTTCAATCTATCAAGATAAAAAAAAATAATATAAAAGTCAAATTATAAGATGTTATTTATAGTTTGCTCATTTTCCTTGACTGTTGCACTAACATCATTTGGTTTATTTATTTTTTTACATATGTAGCATAATCTACAAAGATACAAAGAATTGCTATTGCGACATCTAGTGGACACATTTACAACAGCAGTTTCTTTCATTCAAAAATTTCGGCTAATTTTTATACTTATCAAACTCATCTCGTAGGGGCTGTACGTTTGACACCCCTGCTGTAATTCCTTTCTATGTAAAGCTTGAATGTTTATTTCTGACCGCCTTTTAAGTGTCATACATTTGTATTTTGATAAAATAGGTTCTTCAGAGTGATGCAGGATGGACAGAGCTGGTGAGTTGATGCTTATGCTCCCTCCTCCTCCTCCTCCTCCTCCTCCTACTACTATTCCTTCTTTCGCCCTCATTCCTCTTGCATTGGTCGATGTATTTAATCGATTCAGGAGTTGGCTTGCTTGCTCTCTCTCACTCCTACCTGTGTGGCTCAGGGTCATTTTACGGCTAACCTGTATGTGTAACATAGAATACTGCTGTGTGATGCAGTGCTGGCGGCAGGGTGGCTACCTATGCTTGCTGATATACCAATTTAATTATTCGGCATCTGCATCTTTTGGATGCTAGTAGCTGGTAAAGTTGCAGTTTGGGTACACTGCTCAATCCGAGATCCTATATGCTAATCCAGTGATTCTCAGGTATGCGGCGCTCCATCTAGTGATACACCAAATAATCACTTAATTACATATTCCAACTAGTGTTGTCCCTATACCAATATTTTGGTCCCGGTACCAAAATGTATTTCGATACTTTTCGGTACTTTTCGATACTTTTCTAAATAAAGGGGACCACAAAAAAATTGCATTATTGGCATTATTTTAACAAAAAATCTTACGGTACATTAAACATATGTTTCTTATTGCAATTTTGTCTTTAAATAAAATAGTGAACATACTAGACAACTTGTCTTTTAGTAGTAAGTAAACAAACAAAGGTTCCTAATTTAGCTGCTGACGTATGCAGTAACATATTGTGTCATTTTCCATTCTATTATTTTGTCAAAATTGTTAAGGACAAGTGGTAGAAAATTATTTATTAATCTGCTTGTTCATTTACTGTTAATATCTGCTTACTTTCTCTTTTAACATGTTCTATCTACACTTCTGTTAAAATGTATTAATCACTAATTCTTCTGTTGTTTGGATGCTTTACATTAGTTTTGGATGATACCACAAACTTAGGTATCAATCTGATAACAAGTAGTTACAGGATCATATAATGGTCATATTTAAAGTCTTCATGTGTCCAGGGACT
>NC_084569.2:16409958-16442458 GCF_033978685.3 Nerophis lumbriciformis
AAACGGTTTTCTCTGTCATGTCCGTGTTTCGAAAATTGTTATGCGCTTATTTTGTTATTTGATTTTGTGCGTGGCATAGAGTTGCCGTGCGCAGAGGACGTTTGAGCAGGCGCGCACCTTAGCGGCTGCGCTAGCATCACAGCTAACGTTAGCCATGCTGCTACCTCTCTGCTCGGGGAGGACGTATACGTATGTGACGTATGACGTGACAGTATGTGACGTATGACGTGACAGTATGTGACGTGTGTAAGAAGGTGCGCTCGCTGTCTGTGAGAGGAAGACACAGGAAAGAGTGAGAAGAGCCTGTCGTGTAATGCCAGCAGCTAAAAGCAACTGCGTGAGATTCCACAGACCTGTGGATGTGTTGAAGTTGTGCTGGAAAATGCGGAACGGAAATTACGGAGCAGCAGAAAAGTGGAATGTATTATTTAAATCGGTGCGTTGGAAAACACGGACCGGAGTTTTTTTTTTAAACTGGATCTGGATCGGCATTTTCCCATGCCTTGTCGATACGCATTTTTTTGCAAATATCGGCGGCCGATCCGATCCAAATATCGGATCGGGACATCCCTAATCCATACCAAGGAAACCCTATTATACTGTTTGCCTGAAGAGATTTGTTATGTTTGCGATACCTGGTCCACAAATCTGCTAAGCACCATTGTAGCACCGCAGCTCTTAGTTGTAAACATGCCCTTGTTTTTAACTGATGAAGCCGTGCTCCCGTTACCACCTTTGTATTAATAATTTATAAACATTGTGAATGGGGATGCCAGTGGACGGCTTGCATGAATATTCACAAGGTCATGGTTATTTATTGTGCGTGTGCCCCTGCATATAGACGACTAAAGAATGATGCCACTGAAACGTTATGCAGAGCTTTTAAAGCAGAATGGTTGCCTGTGGAAGCATTTTACAGGCGTGTCTTCTATGAGATTAAACTGTCGGTTAGATGAAAGGGGAACACTTGATGCTGCTCCAGTTATCCTTTTTTGATGAATTGATGATCAGAGGAACCTCCCTTTCTACTCTTCCCAAGCTGCTTCTGATGACAGAGAAATAAATGTCATAAATTGATCCAATTTTGACGATGATACTTTTGGTTGTGACATCCCCTTTCCTTATGTTTGTGGCACGGCAACCGCATATAGCTAGAGGCTGACTGCTTGGCCACATCATTCATCGCTTCTTTCGCTCTCAGCAGCACATAAAGCGTCAACATCCCGCAGAGCAATATTGCTCCTTCTCTGTGCTCTCTCCTATGCTTCTTGTCCTTTTTTATTGCGAGATTATCTAGTAAAAAAAAACCTACTCTCACTTCGACAGCAGAACCCATTTTTTTCCAACTTGTTTTTAATGCTGATAAGCCAAGCTTAATGTTCTCCAGTTTTCTCTCATCTTACTACCTCATAGATTAAGTTTGGTCGTGTTAGATTTTTGTCTCTGGATAACATCCAAGTCTATTTCTTTCAAGTCTGCGTAGTAAAGTGAATTATATTTATAAAGCACTTTTCTCTACAGCAGTGTTTTTCAACCACACTAGTGTGCCGTGAGATACATTATGTAATTTCACCTATTTGGGTTAAAAATATTTTTTGCAAACCAGTATTTATAGTCTGTAAATAATGTGCCGTTGTTGAGTATCGGTGCTGTCTAGAGCTCGGCAGACTAACCGTGTAATACTCTTCCATATCAGTAGGTGGCAGCCGGTAGCTAATTGCTTTGAAGATTTCGGAAACAGCGAGAGGCAGTGTGCAGGTAAAAGGGTGTCTAATGCTTAAGCCAAAAATAAACAAAAGGTGAGTGCTCCTAAGAAAAGGCATTGAAGCTTAGGGAAGGCTATGCAGAACGAAACTAAAACTGAACTGGCTACAAAGTAAACAAAAACAGAATGCTGGACGACAGCAAAGACTTACTGTGGAGCAAAGACTGTGTCCAGAAAGTATACCCGTACATGACATGACAATCAACAATGTCCCCACAAAGAAAGATAAAAACAACAAAAATATTCTTCATTGCTAAAACAAAGTAGATGCGGGAAATATCGCTCAAAGGAAGACATGAAACTGCTACAGGAAAATACCGAAAAAAGAGAATAAGCCACCAAAATAGGAGCGCAAGACAAGAACTAAAACACTACACACAAGAAAACCGCAATAAACTCAAAATAAGTCACATCGTGATGTGACAGGTCGTGACAGTACACCTGCTTTGAGTCAAGGGCTATATTGAGGCATGGTTTATGGTTATGGTTTAAACCATGGTTATGGTTTAAAGTCATATCCAACAATTGCGACAACAACTTTTTACTGTTTACTGAGTTTCGTTTATTAATGATTTCTGCTGGTGGTGTGCCTCCGGATTTTTTCAACACAAAAAATGTGCCAAAAAAGGTTGAAAAACACTGGTCTACAGACTCACTTTACATAGTGAATGAAACCCTTTATCTACATATTTAAGCTACATTCAAGACAGTGTGGGTGGCACTTGGAGCAGATGGGTAAAGTGTCTTGCCCAAGGACACAACGGCAGTGACTAGGATGGGGGAAGAGGGAATCAAACCTAGAACCCTCAAGTTGCTGGCACGCCCACTCTACCCACCGAGCCGCGCCACCCCAAGGTGTGTAAGGTGACCGGAGTGTAGTAATTAGATACAAATCTTTTGCATATTGTCACATTATCTTCTGTTGTGGATTACCGTAAATGATATTTGCCACATTAGACTGTGATACTATCCATGCTTAAGACAGTTCCTTTAGGAATTTGCAATGCCTTGATCGCGCCAATTTACTCAAATTTAACAAATTCCTTTGAATTATGCACGGCTTACCAATTTTGTCCAATGCCCGCAACTTTCCCACATATTTTGGCCAATCATCGTCATTTTCACTAATAGAAATTAGTCTCTGAGCGGAGCTCAAACCTGCACGACAACTTTCAAATCAAAACGTATGTTTGTTTTTGTGTAGACAAAGTAGAAACACCAATGTGTAACAATATCAACTCATTATTACTCAAACGGCACACTTGTGTTTTCACTTCTTAGTTTTCTTGTACATTCATTTAATTTTATTTATTTCAACATTTATTTATTCAGGGTATAGTAATTAAGAACAGATTTTCATTTGCAATGCTGACTTAGCAAAGAGACAGCATTTACATGTTGGAGATATTGAAGTGTGATCATAAATTCTTATCGTCTTTTATTTACCACCAAAAATCACCGGCAGCATGTTGGAACATATATTAATGTTTAAGATGAACAAACACTTTTCAAGCATAAAACATACACTGATATTATCTGCAACTTATGGATGTCAAGACAGAGAGCGGACAAAACGGAAGCCTTTGGTGGTGTTTCTTTCTATAATTCTAATTCTGTATTACTATTATTAGTTGTAATTTAAACAGGACAGTTATTTGACATTGAGAGTATGTGCTACCTTTAAGTCTCTGCAGTATAAAACGGGTAAAATATCAGTACAGTATTTGTTTTCCAATTTTTGTTGAAGTCTTTTGATTTTTTTAGGTTAAGGTTACAAGGAACACCTAAACATTGATAACAAATTCATAAAATTACTAGTTGATTGAATGTTTTTTTTGTTAAAAATTCCCGCCTCTAAACATTGCATCTTTTGTTGCAACTTTTTAAAAAATCTGCCACAAATTCAGGTATTTCAAGCAACAAATATAAAAAAAAGCCCCTTAAGTCCTGGAGGGACTGTTAAGACATCAAAGGAGAAAAAAAGGTTTAGTCTGCACAAGCTAGCGACCTATCATCACACCACAGCAAAGAGCATCTCCAAGGTACCACAATAATTGGTCAGTGTTAGTGTCTCAGAGGGAGAGGAACCTCATGAAAAATGCAAAAACTGTCTAGATAAAGAAGATATAGTTGAAAAAGTTCATCAATGTAGGATGTGTGCCTTGATCTGCTCTCAGCCTCTCTCATCAGCGGGAAAGTTCCCTTTCGATTGATTCCTCCTCCCTCCCACTGCTACATATCTCCCTCAGCCTCTCCTCCAGCTGGCACCTCTCATCTGACTGGCCAGGATACACCAGAGAGGCAACACTCCCTAGCTAGCATGCTGTTTGGCGGTGGCCCGAGTCAGCCAGCAATCTCTCTCTCTCACCCCTCCCTTTTGTATTACCATCTGGTTAATGAGCTGTCAATCACTCTCGAGGGTCCGGCCAAGACCAAACCCGAGAGGCAATCAATCTCCACTCGCATGGACACTCAATTATTCTCTTTTGTTAAAACATGGGACCCCAGGTGCCATCTTTGGTCTGGAAATGGGTCTTTGTCCTTGCAGAAAAGACAAAAAGCAGAGAGGGAAATGGATGAATTGATCGAAGAATGGATAGTCAGTCAGAGAATTAATGATCTGGATTTGGTCGCTGCAAAATACATATATTGACTTGGTCTTGTACTGCTGGCTCATACAAAGCCATTGTGATCATTTTCTGAGAACCTTGACCTCACCTCAAGGTGAAGCATGAAGAAAGATTCAGCAATCCATAGAATTTTTTTTAATGAAGATAATCATAGTGTAGTCCCCACAGCCCTTTCACAATAATGCTGGTGCTTTACCAGTCTTGTTTTTGTTTTACCAGTTTGAAAGCTCTATTCATAGTCCTGAGTTTTAATGGACGTCCGTAAGGGCCAGTGCCTCTTCACAATATTCTGATGAGGGACTTTGGTCATCTGATAAGGTTGCCTTCCGTGCACCTTCACCGGGATAAGGACCCCATGTATTTACACACAATGTCTGAGAGCGATGAACCCATCTGGCATGGGGAACCCTTGGAGTACTTAATGTGGAGTTCGCCTCCGATACATCAGGGAAGGATGCCTTCACTAGCATGAATACTTTAATGGCAATTTATTGTGCAATCTTTTGTTAAGGTCATGTTTATCCGATCCATCTGTGCTGAAATATAAACATAGCTGCTCGCCTTTCTTCGTTACCTGTTTTGGAATGTGTTTTGTTGGTATTTTTCTGATGCATTAGTTTACCTAAATCTCATTAATACACGCTGGTGCTCTTGCATAGTGATTATTTCCCTTTTATGAACTAGTCAGACCAGTTTGTCTGTATGGTTATAGGAATAAGCACACATGCGGTATCTAAGACTTATTGATGAACAAATGTACCTACAGTACAGTTAGGTACAATTATGGCAAAATACATGATTGTTTTGGCTCTCCATGTGCAAAACCCCTTAGGATGTTTGAAATATACAATATATCTGGCTGTTTAAACACAGAAATAATCTAATAACCGGTTATGTATATATATTCTGTTATGTTTTGTATTCATATACGTTGCATAATATGCGTCCTGTTCATTTTAATATGTGCATGTATGCCGACAATAATGTGCCAGCTCATGCAGTGTGAGTCACTGCTTTCATCTATCTGTGGCCAGCACTCTATTGACTTTGTCCTCCCCTCCCCAGTCTGTTCTTTGCGGCAGAAGAAGTGTGCACTGTTGGGTTAGACCTTTGTCCACATCATTATACTGGTTGTCATTCTCAACTTGAAGTCTGTAGCTCACCATGTCAATGGGCTGGCTCAAACTGCAAATATGAATGTACTATGGATATTCTGAAGTAGATCATGAGATTTAAAGAATTTGATATAGATGTGACTTGTTTTATTCCTGAGCCCACAATGAGCAAATGGATCTTCCTTCACTATTAGCCATATTTTCATTGGGGTAGTTCCCAGTGTATATGTGCACTTCCATCAGTCAACCACTTTCATTGCGAATGGGCAAAAGCATGCCTCGAAGTGTTTGTTGCAGGTAGAAAATGCATTCTTGTACATAGCAAACATGTCGGACAGTTGTTCCTGTCATTTGAGCCATTGGCTGATCAATAGCTCCTCTAATAGAACATCAAAAGCCCATGTTGGAGAAATACTCAGAGCTGCAGATATAGAGAACTAGACAGTTTGTAAACCATAAGAGGAAATCAATAGATAGATAGATAGATAGATAGTACTTTATTGATTCCTTCAGGAGAGTTCCCTCTGGAAAATTGCAATTCCAGCAGCAGTGTACAGATTGAGATAGAATAAAACAAATAAAGCAGAAACAAGAAATGCTCACATTAAATTGACTCCTAATTGGTAAATGACAAATGTTTCTAAAAAAGTGTGTCTACTCACTGTGTTATGCTGATATTTCATGAGAAGACATAATTATTAAAAAATATAATGAAAATGTTCAAGTACAGGTAAAGTTCAATATAATGCAGTCCGATATGAAGCAATATTCTATAAAACGTGTTGTTTTTCACCAAATTATCGACTATCATTCCTGTTAGTTGTTCGACTCTCCCATATTGCAGCTATAGTGTCATAAAAACAAGATTTGCTTTGCAAAACGAGCAAGGTATTCATGTCTTTAACATATTGTAACCCTATTGACGACAAATTCATTTGTCGGCAAGAAACTTTATCGTTGACATTCGTGATGAATCGTTGCACGCTTAGTATGCTCTACAATTCAAAGTCATTGTTTTTGTTATAACGTTTATGCTTTGATTGTCAAACTCTGGTGCAAGTACCACTGTTGGTGCATGGTCTCCATCGAATGATGCATCGACAACATAAAAGAGTTTATTAATATAATATTATATTGCAAGATATATATATATATATATGTCATAATTGTACAAATACAAAATTGATAATCCAAGATGTTTAGAAAATTAGTACCAGCGAGTACACGCTTCATATTCAAAGCGGAACGTTGATGGTTAGCAGAGGAAGCAAACACGGTGATACTTATTTTTTAGCTGGTAAGATTAAGAACTACTGGTCTATAGTTTGGTAAGTATTACCAACGTAAACCTCACACACACACACACAAAATAAAGAACACCGTGCTTCAGTGCTGATCCACCATCCATCCCAAACCAGTCAAAGCCAGCGGACTCGCAGTACAATATCAATAAAAACTCAGCTTAGTGTCAGCTATGCTGAATATCCTCTGTAGCGCACTGTCATCACTATTTAGCCCATGCCCACCAAGGCTCAATAACACACCAACTGGTGTGTGAGGTTTGCCATGCCTTGCTTGGAGTGCGTTGTTGGAATCATGTGGTGTATTTCATGCGCGTAACACACTGATGCGAGCTAAAGAACAGGTTAATTATGCAACTTAAATATACACTGCCCACCGGTGTTATAGCTATGCACAGGACTGTTCTTTTTACACACCCACTCACTTGCACAAAATTTCCAGACTGCCCACCCACACAGATGAGCCATTGTAGCACACCACGCCATCATTTGTCTTTATACTTTTCTCTGTGGAAAAATATAATTGTGTCCATTAGGGATGTCCCGATCCAGGTTTTTGCACTTCCGATACCGATACTGACCGATACCGATACTGACCGATAATGGCCTATCCGAGCATGTATTAAAGTTTAAAGTTATTTAGCCTACTTAGTTGTCAGAATCATGTTGAAAGGGGTTTTAGTACTCTTGATAACAACTAGCCAGCTGAATTAGGTGAGTTTGAATAATACACAATGGTTGGTAACAAGAAACTGACCTGTTCAAGGATAAACACAAAATAGACAAAATTATACATGACAAACAGAAATGGCATCATTGAACTAGGGCTGGGCGATATGGCCTTTTTTTATTATTGCGATATTTTAAGGCCATATTGCGATACACGATATATATCTCGATATTTTGCCTTAGCCTTGAATGAACACTTGATGCATATAATCACAGCAGTATGATGATTCTATGTGTTTTGATTGATTGATTGAGACTTTTATTAGTAGGTTGCACAGTGAAGTACATATTCCGTACAATTGACCACTAAATGGTAACACCCGAATAAGTTTTTCAACTTGTTTAAGTTGGGGTCCACTTAAATTGATTCATGATACAGATATATACTATCAGATATATACTATCATCATAATACAGTCATCACACAAGATAATCACATTGAATTATTTACATTATTTATAATCCAGGGTGTGGAGGGGGGCGCCGGATGTAAGTGTCAAAAAGACAGCCAAAAGAGTTTGATATGAGAATAAATCTAAAGTTAAAATATAGGGTAGAAATGCATCCATTTGCAGGAAATGTAGTCTTGATTTTCAACATTTTCTTTCAAGGCTTGCATGTCTACATTAAAACATTCTTCTTCATACTGCATTAATATATGCTACTTTTAAACTTTCATGCAGAGAAGGAAATCACAACTAAAAAAATCACAAATTTTTTCATACGGTGTTGATCTGGAAATTTTTGCCTCGGCATTTTGATGGTGTGGACGTGTGGCACCGAACGGAGATAAGCGTCTCGACAGACGTTATAAAATTTGAACAATGATGACGAAAACTGTTTTCTCTGTCGTGTCCGTGTGTCGAAAATTGTTATGCGCTTATTTTTTTTATTTGATTTTTTGCTATCCGCAGAGGACGTTTAAACAGTGCGCAATTGCACAAGCGCGCACCTTAGAGAGAACGTTGGTCACACGGCTGCGCTAGCATCACAGCTAACGTTAGCCATGCTGCTACCTGTCTGCTCGGGGAGGACGTATACGTATGTGACGTATGACGTGACAGTATGTGACGTGTGTAAGAAGGTGCACTTGCTGTCTGTGAGAGGGAGACACAGAAAAGAGTGAGAAGAGCCTGTCGTGTAATGCCAGCAGCTAAAAGCAACTGCGTGAGAATCCACAGACCTGTGGATGTGTTGAAGGTGTGCTGGAAAATGCGGAACGGAAATTAGGGAGCAACAGAAAAGTGGAATGTACTATTTAAATAGGTGCGTTGGAAAACACGGAGCGGAGTTTTTTTTTTTAACTGGGTCTGGATCGGCATTTTCCCATGCCTTGCCGATACGCATTTTTTTGCAAATATCGGCGGCCGATCCGATCCAAATATCGGATCGGGACATCCCTAGTGTCCATATTATTACCCCCGCCAGTAATTGCCAGAGTTTGTTTGACTGTCAGCTAGTTAGTTAGCATCATAGCTCAAAAGGTTATGGGCAAATTTTGATGAAAGCTTTATGAAATGTCAGAAAAAGTATAAGCCTTAAAGGGGAACTGCACTTTTTTTTTTTTTTTTCCTATTCCTATTCATTATGAGACAAGAAGACAAAAGTTTTTTATTTATTTATTTTTTACATTCTAACATGTAAAAATTGTCTCGTTCTTGGTGGCTCGCAATGCAGCTAATAGGAGCAATCAATTGTACCTGGAGATGTCCGATAATGGCTTTTTTGCCGATATCCGATATTCCGATATTGTCCAACTCTTAATTACCGATACCGATATCAACCGATACCAATATCAACCGATACCGATATATACAGTTGTGGAATTAACACATTATTATTCCCAACATGTTGTGATGCCCCGCTGGATGCATTAAACAATGTAACAAGGTTTTCCAAAATAAGAGAACAACTTCAACTCAAGTTATGGAAAAAAATGCCAACATGGCACTGCCATATTTATTATTTAAGTCACAAAGTGCATTTTTTTTTTTTAACATGCATCAAAACAGCAGCTTGGAATTTGGGACATGCTCTCCCTGAGAGAGCATTAGGAGGTAGAGGTAGGCGGGGTTGAGGGTGGGGCTAGGGTGTACCAGGGGGTGTATATTGTAGCATCCCGGAAGAGTTAGTGCTGCAAGGGGTACTGGGTATTTGTTCTGTTGTGTTTATGTTGTGTTACGGTGCGGATGTTCTCCCGAAATGTGTTTGTCATTCTTGTTTGGTGTGGGTTCACAGTGTGGCGCATATTTGTAACAGTGTTAAAGTTGTTTATACGGCCACCCTCAGTGTGACCTGTATGGCTGTTGATCATACTAGGTTCCATTCTAGAGGCTAATCTTTCCTGTGATAAAATGGCAACCAAGGTAATCAAAAAGGTCAACCAACGAACGAGATTTCTCTACAGAATCTCCTCTCCGGTCAACAAAAGCACCATGAGGATTCTGGCGGGAACTCTCGTTCAACCCTTTTTCGATTACGCATGCACCTCCTGGTACCCTAGCACCTCCAAAACCCTCAAATCTAAACTCCAAACATACCAGAACAAGCTAGTCAGATTACTTCTAGACCTCCACCCCAGATCCCACCTCACTCCTACCCACTTCTCCAAAGTGGGCTGGCTCAGGGTGGAGGACAGAGTAAAACAACTTGCACTGAGCCTAGTCTATAAAATCCGCTACACCTCCCTGATACCGAAGTACATGTCAAACTACTTCCTTAATGTACTTCCATAACCACAACACCAGGGGGAGCTCCACTAACCACGTTTAACCCAGATTCCGAACTAACAAATGTCTTAACTCTTTCTCTTTCTATGCCACATCAATGTGGAATGCGCTCCTAACAGGTATAAAAGAAAGTGCATCTCTATCCTCCTTCAAAACCGCAATAAAAGTTCACCTCCAGGCAGCTACGACCCTAAACTAACACCCTCCCCGGATTGTTAATAATCAAATGTAAACAATCAAATGCAGATACTTTTTCTTATGCCTTCTGATCTCTCTCTCTCTCTCTCTCTCTCTCTCTCTCTCTCTCTCTCTCTCTCTCTCTCTCTCTCTCTCTCTCTCTCTCTCTCTCTCTCTCTCTCTCTCTGCCCACTACTTGCTGTCCATATCCTACCAAGTCAGACCTACACTGTTCCAATATCCATTTCTCTGTTCTCAATTGTTGATGACTGACGATAACAACCAAACCTAACCCTAATTACTTCCGGCAATGATTAAAATGACAAAAATACGGTAAATATTGTACATATTACATATTGTTGTAAACGTGTCTGTTACTACATTATATATATACTTGCAGTGTGTATACAAAATGTTGATGGAGGGTTTTGACGTTGTTTTAGAGGGCTTTGAAGGCTACAACGGTGACTCCCATTTTCCGCGCCCGCATCTTCCAAGCGTTTTTTGTCATCTTTAAAATCAAAAGAAAAAGAAGACAAGTGTGTTCTTGTCTCTCATAATGATTGTGAACGATAAGCAAAATTCCCCCCAAAAGTGCAGTTCCTCTAACTCGAACTAATTAGATTTTAGGGCTGATATGGCTCACTGTCTCAATTTAGGATTTTTTTTTTAACAATTGGAAGATAGAGCCTGGCGGAGGTCTGTGCTTGTCTCTGCGAGTGCTTTTCAAGATATTAATGTATTTAAAGGCTACACAAAATCTGACATATTTGTTCCTCGTGACAAAAATACGTAATTGAAAACCATTAAAATGCCGTTTTTAAGACTAAATCAGATGCTTTTTTTGGTCATTGCACACATTATACAACAAAACTTGGTTCAGCGCTCCCCCAATTTCCAGCAGCATTAGGACATGTTAAAAGTAAATAATATAAATATAAAAACAAAGTTTACCCAAGATACACTATATTGCCAAAAGTATTTGGCCTTGACTCACATATGACCTTGAAGTGCCATCCCATAGGGTTCAATATGATGTCAGTCCAGAGCCAAGCCCAACTCCTGAAAAACAACACCACACCATAATTCCTCCTCCACCAAATTTCACTCTCGGTACAATGCAGTCCGAAATGTAGCGTTCTCCTGGCAACCTCCAAACCCAGACTCGTCCAGCAGATTGCCAGATGGTAAAGTGTGATTAATCACTCCAGAGAAGGCGTCTCCGCTGCTCTAGAGTCCAGTGGCGACGTGCTTACTACACCACTGCATCCGACGCTTTGCATTGGACTTGGTGATGTATGGCTTAGATGCAGCTGCTCATCCATGGAAACCCATTGCATGAAGCTCTCTGCGTACTGTACGTGGGCTAATTGGAAGGTCACATGAAGTTTGGAGCTCTGTGGCAACTGACTGTGCAGAAAATCGGGGACCTCTTTGCACTATGCACTCCAGCATCCGCTGACCCCTCTCTGTCAGTTTACGTGGCCTACCACTTGGTGGCTGAGTTGCTGTTGTTCCCAAACTCTTCCATGTTCTTATAATAAAGCCAACAGTTGATTTTGGAATATTTAGGAGCGAGGAAATTTCATGACTGGATGTGTTGCACAGGTGGCATCCTATGACAGTTCCACGCTGGAAATCACTGAGCTTCTGAAAGCGGCCCATTCTTTCACAAATGTTTGTAGAAACAGTCTCCATGCCTAAGTGCTTGATTTTATACACCTGTGGCCGGGCCAAGTGATTAGGACACCTGATTCTGATCATTTGAATGGGTGGCCAAATACTTTGGCAATATAGTGTATGTTAAAAAAAATACACATGTTGAGAAAGTATTCTTAAAATGAATCACACATTTAGCTTAACAATCGAATGCAAACCTTTAGAACTATTGGCCTTTTGTTTTTACATTTTTAAAATAATAATAATGAAAAAATATGTGCATACTTGAGCTTTGTCTTTAGATGTATTTATTCTTAAAGCGCGGAAAAATATTAACATGACAATTTTTAAAGCTTACATTTTTGGGTCCTAAAGACCACGAGTGTTTGGTTTACATCTAACACTGTGGAAATCAATGTTGTCCCTTCTCAAAGCCTCATACTATTAACCAGACATTCTTGTATTGATTGTGCAGTACTGTATAGGACTCTTTTCATAACTTTGACCTTCACTGTTGCATTTCTTTATGCCAATCCCACATTGTTTTTGTGTCCTTCAGGGTGAAGGAAGTGAAACTGATCCGTATTTGTGTGCGACAATAACCGTTATTGTTGAGATGATGTCAGTGTATGCCGTATCATATTTCCTGTCAAATGATCACAAAAAGCAGACAATACAGTGTGGGGTTGTTAAGTTCATGTCCATTAGCGTATTCTGTGGTGCGTAGGCGTGTGCGTCTGTGTTATGATGTAGTTTCTTTCACACAGTGCACCCGAAAGTGAAACCTGCTGCCACACTTAGATCACTCTTTGTTTCTTCTCCCTATATCGCTGCTGTTATTATTCAGGCTTTTCTTCCTTAAAGCAGGAATGCACAACTATAAAGTAGAATCCCCAGATTTAGTGTAATGGCTCTTTTTTTTTATTTGCTAAATTTGCTATCTTGAAGTCACTGGGAAAAAGATACAATTCATAGTCATCTGTCCGTGGCCACAAGTCTCCTTGGACTCTCCTTGTTTTTCCATTGTTAGTATTGGTCGATCCAATGAGTGCTGTGAAACAAATCCTGTTATGCTGCCAAAGAAACAGTCATTTCCGATCACTAATGACAACTTAATAGGTAATAAATAGAATATCCATCCATTTTCTACTGCGTGTCCCTCTAGGGGTGGCTGCAGCCTATCCCAGCTGCATTTGGGTGGAAGGCAGGGTAGACCCTAGACAAATTGCCACCTAATCGCAGGGCCAACACAGACAACATTCACACTCACATTCACACACAGGGCCAATTTAGTGTTGCCAATCAACCTATCATATGTTGCACCCAATTCCTGTTTTTAAAAAAATCTTTGAAGGTGGTCCAACATAAAGAAAACATTTCTATTTTGTGACGTTCCAGATTTTTTTTGATGCGTTAAATTGCTTGCACAAGTTCTCATAGAGTTGCAGCCAGTTTGTGTATATTTAAGAAAAATCAACCAAATCAATGGAAAATGTTGCTAATCTTGTTATCAGAACCAGGTTGTTTACAGTGTTACAGTATCACAAACAGTTAAAGAATTCCTGGCGGGATTAGGGATGAGTACCAAATTCAAGTACCGACAAAATTCAATCTGTGCTATCGGTATCACTTCACATAAAATCAAACTGTATCATATTTTGACACCTTTGTTGCACATGACATCACATTCAGACAAAGTGCATCTATGTAATGTTACAATTTCCATACCAATAAATAAAGTTCAAACATAGGGCTCCTTTTTTCAAAATCTGCTACATTGGATGTGCCTTATACATGCTACTGATCAGCATTAGAGATTTTACTCGGCGATTTCAACACCTCTAAATGTGGTAATGGAAACTACTAAGATGCACATTACAACCAAACAGCTGGTGTTGTAATAAGTACAATACAGTATATAAGTACTTTGTAGGGCTCTAAAAAAGTTAAGACTGACACATTCAGCTTCATGGAAAATAATATTTCCTAACTACGGCAACACACCAAGGGCAAACTGAAATAAATGCATACTTGCTGTTATATCTTAATATATCCACCTTAATATATCAACCTTATCTTCAATTTTGTTGGCTTTATTTACAGACGTGCAGCAGCATCCTGACAGTTTCAATGCTCTGCAAAATTGCCCTCTGTATACTGTAGTGCTCTGCAGCCTATATACTACTGCTAACTAATTGTTTGGCATTGCAACTGCATGCAAATTTTACTACTGTTTATAACGTAACCTCTGGTTTTTAAGCCGCACCCAAGTCATTGTCGGACCCACTAGCTACGAAGGCTAGCTCTCCAATTAGCTAAACAGACTCAATGAGTCGTTTTGGTGAATTTATGAAACGGAAACATTACAAAAAGAATGCCACTATAAGTTAATAATAGTAACACAGACACTTGTAAATGTGTAAACTAGCTTAATTACATTACGATACCAGGTACAAATATGCATGAAAACACTCCTACAGCCATCACACATGGAACGGTTTAGTAAGTATGAACTGTTTGTTATATTGTAGAACTTAAAAATGTTTCTTGGAGTGATGAATGAAGAATCCTTTCGAGCAGAAACGCTATGGATGAATATACTTCCGTCACGAAACAGGAAGGACATTGTCCACCCGCAGCACCTGTAGTGAGTGAACGCGACTAAAAGATGGCACCATTGATCAAACAATAGCACAACTTTTCTGTGTCTCTGTCGGTATATTATAAAAACTATTTGTTTATTAAAACATTTATTACAAAACATTATGGCCATTAGCGAAGTAAAATCCATAAATTAGCCGCACTGTTTCGTAAGCCGCAATGTACAAGGCGTGGGAAAAAAGTAGTGGTTTATAATCTGGAAAATACAATAATAAAACTTGCAAATGAGACTCAGACATTAGGGAAACACGATATAACAACTAGACAGCACAGTTATCATTATCTGCTCAATGTTAAATGCTTAAATTCGATGTTATTATTAAACAACTAACATACTGTATATTACCACAAAAGTACTGAAAATTGTTACTGTTTAGTACCGGTATCAATTCCCAGGTATCAATTATTGTATCTCTTCAAATTTGAAAAGGTGGGATTTCGTCTTCTGTGATAGAATAGAATAGAAAGTACTTTATTGATCCATGGGGGAAATTCAGCACCACAGTTCACTCACAATAGACAATAAACACTTAGGTATTTTTTACATCTGAATACGGTAATATAAAAACAGTCTATTATACAGTCTATTACATATTATGATCATGTGTTTCTTGTTGTCGTAATAGTCCCATCTTCAATGACATCCTTTTGCCTACGCAAAACTGGTAATTGTATTTGGTAGATCCAACCTCATGGTTAAAACTTGGTCCATAAAACCCACTCCATTCTATTCCAGCCCTTTCAGACCCACTCTGCTCTTGACTACCAAGCATTAAAATCCCATCATGCTTCATTTGTGCTGGATAGTTGGAGAGATGAAAGAAGAAATATGTTGCCTCTCAGCCGCATCAGGTTTTGCAGTAGGCCCAAGTAATCTTCAGTCTGTCTTCATATCAGGCTCAGCCAAGCGCCATGCTGAGGAATAGAAGTCAAATTCACATGGCAGGCAGTTTGCTGCGCTCGCTTGCATTTTTACGGCTCATGTCTTCGCCCTGTTTTCTATGCACACAATTGTTGACTGTTTTTTGCCATCATGCCCTTAGTTCTTCTCGCCCGGTGTCCTTAACCAAACCCTTCTTTTTCCCCTTTGTGTGTTTCCTTTTTTCCAGGCCAAGTCCTGTATCTGTCACATGTGCGGTGCCCATCTGAACAGACTCCACTCTTGTCTGTACTGCGTCTTTTTCGGCTGTTTTACCAAGAAACACATTCACGAACACGCCAAAAACAAGAGACACAATCTAGGTAAGCCACTCTCCATCCCGACACGCCCTTCAGTCAAATAGTCACAAATGCCAAAAGAGGATACATCCAAGGTTTACTCCCTTAATTCTTTCATGAGACACTGCAGCTATTGTGACTGATGGATTACAGTGTTATTCTGTGTAATTTCTCCTGAGTAGACACTCTATGACCGCAGCACATTACCCATTCAGACTGTAGCTCCCCAGCCAGTCAAGTCAGCCATTAAAGCTCCTGCACTCTTGTCACTTTACATTCCAAATCCAAATTTCAATTGAAAGATTTGGGACCATCAAATATTCAAACTGCAATTAGATGCATGAGTTGGTGCACATTTTGAGACATTTTCAACTTTGTGCAAGATCACAATTTCCCAGTGCTTCGAGCACCACAAACATAAATATCTCTTCGCTGACTAAAAATAGGTTGTCACGGCAACATAGCTAGCTGTAAGTATTGTTGCTGCAGGCTTTGCTGGCTGGCATGTTATAGCTGGAAACACACAACAACGGGAGACACCTTTTCTATTCCATCATTTGTGGTGATTGTTGAGTGCTAGCGGCGTGATGGAAATATTGTGTGGAGTGTGGAAATCAAGGCCTGGAGAAAGAACATCAAAGTCTTAAAGCCATTTTGTGTGTTACTGTGCTGTAATTATGGCACAAACTCTCTCTCAATTTGTCTTTCTCCCCTTCCTGCTTTCAGCTATAGACTTATTATACGGCGGAATATATTGTTTTGTGTGTCAAGACTACATATACGACAAAGATATGGAGCAGATTGCCAAAGAGGAGCAGAGGAAAGCCTGGAAATTGCAAGGTATAGACAGCACAATGTTTTCTCCCACCAAAGCTTGTGTTTACTGAGGGCCACATTGAGTATTATGAGAAGGAATTTGTTATAGGAAACTAATATCATTGTTAAGTCATAATTTTAATGAGTGAATGTCGAAATCCCCGAAAAAACAAATGTCAAACAATAACAGTTGAAATATTATCATCATATTATTTTTGTATTACACAATTTTAGTCATATTTTGACTAAATGTGCATCCTTTCTTTTATATATTATAGTTTTACATCATTATTTCAACATTATACTTTCTTGTAAAATAGTGAGTTTATTATTCTTGTAAAATGTGGATGTTTTTCTTGTAATATTTATATTTTGTTCAAGTAATAGATTGTGCAATCTCATAATATATTGACATAATTGGGCTATTTGGACTCATTTAATGACTTAATTGTTGAAACATTTTTAAAGGGGAACATTATCACAATTTCAGAAGGGTTAAAACCATTAAAAATCAGTTCCCAGTGGCTTATTTTATTTTTCGAAGTTTTTTTCAAAATTTTACCCATCACGCAATATCCCTAAAAAAAGCTTCAAAGTGCCTGATTTTAACCATCGTTATATACACCCGTCCATTTTCCTGTGACGTCACACAGTGATGCCAATACAAACAAACATGGCGCATAGAACAGTAAGGTATAGCGACATTTGCTCGGATTCAGACTCAGATTTCAGCGGCTTAAGCGATTCAACAGATTACGCATGTATTGAAACGGATGGTTGTAGTGTGGAGGCAGGTAGCGAAAACGAAATTGAAGAAGAAACTGAAGCTATTGAGCCATATCGGTTTGAACCGTATGCAAGCGAAACCGACGAAAACGACACGACAGCCAGCGACACGGGAGAAAGCGAGGACGAATTCGGCGATCGCCTTCTAACCAATGATTGGTATGTGTTTGTTTGGCATTAAAGGAAACTAACAACTATGAACTAGGTTTACAGCATATGAAATACATTTGGCAACAACATGCACTTTGAGAGTGCAGACAACCCAGTTTTCATCAATTAATATATTCTGTAGACATACCCTCATCCGCTCTCTTTTCCTGAAAGCTGATCTGTCCAGTCCAGTTGGAAATGCATCTGCTTTGAGTGTCGCAGGATATCCACACATTCTTGCCATCTCTGTCGTAGCATAGCTTTCGTCGGTAAAGTGTGCGGAACAAACGTCCAATTTCTTGCCACTTTCGCATCTTTGGGCCACTGGTGCAACTTGAATCCGTCCCTGTTCGTGTTGTTACACCCTCCGACAACACACCGACGAGGCATGATGTCTCCAAGGTACGGAAAACGGTCGAAAAAACGGAAAATAATAGAGCTGATTTGACTCGGTTTTTTGTAATGTGTTTGAGAAAATGGCGGATTGCTTCCCGATGTGACGTCACGTTGTGCTCCGAGAGCGAATACCGTATTTTCCGCACTATAAGGCGCACCGGATTATTAGCCGCACCTTCTATGAATTACATATTTCATAATTTTGTCCACCAATAAGCCGCCCCGGACTAAAAGCCGCGCCTACGCTGCGCTAAAGTGAATGTCAAAAAAACGCTGCGCTAAAGTGAATGTCAAAAAAACAGTCAGATAGTTCAGTCAAACTTTAATAATATATTGAAAACCAGCGTTCTAACAACTCTGTCCCAAAATGTACGCAAATGTGCAATCACATACATAGTAAAATTCAAAATGGTGTAGAGCAATAGTAACATAATGTTGCTCGAACGTTAATGTCACAACACACAAAATAAACATAGCGCTCACCTTCTGAAGTTATTCTTCATTCGTAAATCCTTCGAATTCTTCGTCTTCGGTGTCCGAATTGAAAAGTTGCGCAAGCGTGGGATCCAAAATGGCCGGTTCCGTCTCGTAGAAGTCATCGGGAGTCAGTGTCGCTGTTGTTCTGTGAATCCTGCCTTCCGGAAAGCTCGGACCACAGTTGTGACTGAAATATCTGCCCAAGCATTTACGATCCACTGGCAAATGTTGGCGTATGTCGTCCGAGGCTGTCTGCCCGTCTTAGTGAAGGTGTGTTCGCCTTCGGAGCTGTGTGAAAAAAGCCACCCGGCCTCTTCGCGTAAACTTCCCTTAACCACTCGCTCATCTTTTCTTCATCCATCCATCCCTTCGAGTTAGCTTTTATGATGACGCCGGCTGGAAAGGTCTCTTTTGGCAAGGTCTTCCTTTTGAATATCACCATGAGTGGAAGTTAGCATGGCAAGCTAGAACCACAGTGAAGGATGACTTCTCATTCCCTGTGGAGCGAATATTCACCGTACGTGCTCCCGTTCCACAGTGCGGTTCAGTTGCTGTGAAATACGGTAGTAATCCGTGTGCGGATGGAGAGATTGCGTCTTTTTATGAACCGGATCGTTTAGTAGGAGCCATTTTGTGGTCTTTACAGATGTAAACAGGAAATGAAACGTACGGTGATATCCGCGCGTTTTTTCTTCTTCTTCCGGGGGCGGGTGAAGCGCTTCCTGTTCTATGGGGGCGGGTGAAGCGCTTCCTGTTCTATGGGGGCGGGTGCTTTCCTTGGCGGTTGCTTGCGTAGAAGAAGAAGCGCTTCCTGTTCTACCGGGAAAAAAGATGGCGGCTGTTTACCGAAGTTGCGAGACCGAAACTTTATGAAAATGAATCGTAATAAAGCGCACCGGGTTATTAGGCGCACTGTCAGCTTTTGAGAAAAATTGTGGTTTTTAGGTGCGCCTTATAGTGCGGAAAATACGGTAATAGAAAGGCGTTTAATTCGCCAGAATTCACCCATTTAGAGTTCGGAAATCGGTTAAAAAAATATATGGTCTTTTTTCTGCAACATCAAGGTATATATTGACGCTTACATAGGTCTGGTGATAATGTTCCCCTTTAATCTTGTATTCCACTATTTTCGTACTATTTCAACTAAGATTGTCACTTTGTTCTCGTCATATACTATTTTCTTATCATAATCATTTTCTTACAGTAGTTCAACACTTTTCCCATAAACATTTATTCCTATACAATTTACACGTTAATCTCATTTCAAAATAGTTCTTTCAGGAGTTACTTTTGTGATGCTTTTATTTTTGTAAAGAAAAATATTTTATTTTAAGAATTTGTTTTTTAACAGTCTTATGAACTCATGATTTCAGTTTGTTGCATTTGACACACTGCCTTCCAGCTCATTTGTATTTTATTTTCTCCATTTGTGTCCTAAGGCATAGGTGAGAAATACACAACATGGGAGCCCACGAAGCGAGAGCTGGAATTACTACGGCACAATCCAAAGCGGAGGAAAATCACTACGAACTGTACCATAGGTGGGCCGTGTTCACTTTGAATGTCCCTAAATGCTGCTTGTGACCATTCTTCAACGATTTAAGCCTACAGTGCCATTGTGTTCATGTGTGTGCTCGCCGAGACCAGTCTAAACAACACTTGCTGAGCAAACCTCGCTCAGTTGGACTTGACCCAAAACCTTGCTGTGTCTCACCTGCTCTATTGACCATGCCTGGAAGACTGCAGCTCGCTAAATGAATCCATTCACAGCTTTGGCATCTCTACTCCAGGATTCCCACAGTTCGGCTGGCGGAGACTGCCTTCAATACTACTATATTTTCTTACATTACACAAAAAGACCAATCTCTCTCACTTGTAGCAGCTCAACCATCCCCAAAACACTACATTAGCATGCATTGGCTGGATGTCAAATAATTAGAATGGTCTGCAATATATGGATACTTAACTGTACACTTTATTCTCACATTTTTGTAATATTTGGCAGTGTAAACAAACATGGAACCACACCAGATTGTAGTGAACATGTGCAGATATTTTACATAAATAAGCTACACAAACAAGCTACACAAACAACATAAATGTAGTTTTTCCACTACAATCTGCCATTCTTAGCCATATTGGAGTACACAGTGCAACAGTGCTTCTGCTGTTTACTTCATGAAGCAAATCATCAGCAATCAATTGAGCATAAATCACTTAAACCAGGCATACCGTTGAAAGTAGGATGCTGTTGGTAGGTTATTTTGGGACCTTTTTTTTTTTTACAATGGAAATGCTTAAAAATGTGTACCAGAGCTTTTTTGTTGGTACGGATTAAAACAACCTCCTTGGTTGTAGTAGACCTATGGTGTTGTTTTCACCTTTTAATCTTCACGTCCTTGCTTCATCTTCTCTTGTGCCCCGCAGGTTTACGAGGGTTAATAAATCTGGGCAACACGTGCTTCATGAACTGTATCGTCCAGGCCCTCACGCACACACCGCTCCTACGAGACTTCTTCCTCTCCGACAGGCACAAGTGCGAGATGCAATCCAACTCCTGTCTGGTGTGCGAGATGTCGCAGCTCTTTCAGGAGGTACGACAAATGTGCGCAGTGCCATCATAAAACACGGACGTCGCTCTGCGCATGAAGCTGAACAAATTCTCTATTTATGCTGACAAATTATGCAACACGCACATGCCAAAGTTTTGCATTTTTACTATGCCATAAGTCATGGACTCTGCTGGTTATGTAATCACCGCTTGTTCCGCTCCTACACTGCCTCGTTTCTTTTTTTCCCTCTTACACCCTCTCACTTTCTCGTATATATGGGCTCACAGATGGCAAGTGGCGCGAAAATGATTTGAGTCATCTTACCCCCCCAAACCCCACCCCCCCCCACGCTCCTCCACAACTCACACTTACACATCCCTGCCTTGTCTCACTTGGCTGACCCATAATCGCTCACCTCCATCATCTCCGAGGGTGGCAGACCCTGATTGACTATGAACTGCACTTATGACACACATTACAGGCTTATTCACACCTTTAAGACAGACAAAAAACTTTTTTCTGCACTTTACACGTCTTTCCTAGGACTTTTCGCTACACTTACCATGTCCTTAATTTCCCCCGATAACCTCTTAACACAACGGCATATTGTCAAATCAGAAGCAGTCTTCTGAGTGCCAATGCAATCTTTAAAACTGCAACGCTGGTTCACTGAACTTCCCCCTTCATCCTTAGCCTCTTATTAAAAGAGGCTGTTATATTTAAGAGAATGTTTTTTCCCTCTAAGCTCACAGTTCGGTGTGTGTGGTATCTGATTAGAGGCATCATCAGTATTTATAATGTCTTGTGCTTGGAACGTTGACTTTTGTTCTTGTGTACCTTGACCGTGACCTGGATTGTGACTCGCCCAGATTGCCATGGCAATGGAAAGCCCCGGTCATGCTTTGAAGGATGATGCTGCTCACTTCCATTACTCCTATTTTCCAACCACAATGCTCATTTATTTGGCCAATATAGTGGAACACAAATGCAATCATATAGCCACACACTTGCCTCATCACAACTCATTTTGCCATTGTCACTTTCCATTAGGGCTGCAACTAACGACTATTTTGATCGTCGACTGGTCATCAACGAGTCATATTATAAAGCGTACACATATTCAGTAGCTCTAATTTAGTCATAACAGTTTTTATTCAGTTTGAGATACACTATATTGCCAAAAGTATTTGGCCACCTGCCTTGACTCGCATATGAACTTGAAGTGCCATCCCATTCCTAACCCATAGGGTTCAATATGATGTCAGTCCACCTTTTGCATTCGAAGCATTCAAAGTTCCTTTCACTGGAACTAAGGGGCCAAGCCCAACTCCTGAAAAACAACCCCACACCATAATTCCTCCTCTACCAAATTTCACACTCGGCACAATGCAGTCCGAAATGTACCGTTCTCCTAGAACCCAGACTCGTCCATCAGAATGCCAGATGGAAAAGCGTGATCCATCACTCCAGAGAACGCGTCTCCACTGCTCTAGAGTCCAGTGCTTTACACCACTGCATCCAACGCTTTGCATTGGACTTGGTGATGTATGGCTTAGATACAGCTGCTCGGCCATGGAAACCCATTCCATGACGCTCTCTGCGTACTGTGCGTGGGCTAATTGGAAGGTCACATGAAGTTTGGAGCCCTGTAGCAACTGACTGTGCAGAAAGTCGGCGACCTCTTTGCACTATGCGCTTCAGCATCCGCTGACCCCTCTCTGTCAGTTTACATGGCCAACCACTTTGTGGCTGTGTTGCTGTTGTTCCCAAACTCTTCCATTTTCTTATAATAAAGCCAACAGTTGACTTTGGAATATTTAGGAGCGAGGAAATTTCACGACTGGATTTGTTGCACAGGTGGCATCCTTTGACAGTTCCACGCTGGAAATCACCGAGCTCCTGAGAGCGGCCCATTCTTTCACAAATGTTTGTAGAAACAGTCTCCATGCCTAAGTGCTTGATTGTATACACCTGTGGCCGGGCCAAGTGATTAGGACACCTGATTCTGATCATTTGGATGGGTGGCCAAATACTTTGGCAATATACGGTAGTGTATTTTAGGGCAAGCGCTTTCTAAAAACAAAGATGACTAATTTGTTCATAAATATTTATTTATACTGGAACTAGGCTTCTCATTTGGCTGTTAAAAAATTGTAGTAACTATTAAACTTTTGTCCATTTACCGTATTTTTCGGACTATAAGTCGCAGTTTTTTTCATAGTTTGGCCAGGCTCCAGTGCGATTTATATATGTTTTTTTCCTTCTTTATTGTGCATTTTCGGCAGGTGCGACTTATACTCTGGTGCGACTTATACTCCAAAAAATACGGTATAAGTAAGGACAGGAAAAGCGCAAAATAAAACATATTTTTTAATGTAAAAAAGGACAGTTTATTAACAGCAATAACAACAAACAAAACTAACTTGCTCGAAAAAGCAATGAGCATTTTGTGATTACCGGTATGTGTTTAAAAAGCAGCACACTGATATATTATCAATTATTAACTCTTGGCATTTTTATCACTCTAATAGACTCAATTGTGTAATTGTGTAATTGATTCAATAATTGTATCATTGATCAATTCTTAACATTTTAGCTATCTAATAGATTGTATGTTTAATCTTATGATACCGGCGCAGTGGTGCCTATAATTAGTGTGTCTGCGCGCCTTTGTCCGATTGTTTGTGCCCTCCGTCCCTTGCATTGCAATTTGACGCTGCTTTAAAAAGTACTTGAATTAATTTAGACAAAGTTTAGCTGGCGGACTTCAGCTAAAATGATCGGTAAATCTATTTTTCACACTACTTTGTCTCATACTTGTTAGCTGGCTGGCAAGGTACAAGCTAATTCTCCCGTACCACAGATAAAGTGTCATAAAAACAAGATATGCTTTGCAAAATGAGCAAGGTATTAATATTTTTTTGGCGGTGCTGACTAGCGTTCTCCGGAAAAACATGAGTGATGACGTCACCACTATGTCAACAAATGTATATGTCGGCGATACATTTTTTTGTGGACAACGTCAACGAATTGTTGCACCCCATTTTTCCGTTAGCAAAACAAGCACCAATAATATCAGTAGGGTTGGGCGATATATCGAGTTTGTAAGATATATTTATATATTTTTAAACAATATATGAATTAACAAAATATCGTAATATTGATATAATTTATTTTGCGTTAAAATGACCAAACATCACTTATTTGTTGTGTTTCTTGTACTTCCCCACTTCCCACTCCCTCTCAACTCCATGGGCCCTTCCTCCTTCCAAGACGTGCTTGCATTGGTTAGTTGTTTACTATGATGAGTCACGATTGGTTAAGATTAGAGCGAAACATTACGGACAGGCCAATCAGAGGCAAGCTAGGGCTGGTCATCGAACCAGGAAGGGAAATTACAACAGACACGCACATCCCAAATGACGACGAGAGAGTCGGAGAAGAGAAGAGGGAATTTTCAAGCGGGCGATATATATATATTAGAAAAACTAGTGGAAGATGGCAGGGGGATTCTCTTTTTAGATTTTTCTTTTAGCGATGTAGACGACGTCCAGAAAACCCACAATGCATCTACTTGGCCACATTTGGACAAATGTATGCGTCTGGATAAAAAGCCCAAATCAAAACTGTTGTCAAGTTGCCAAGCCGGGCATATTTCACACGAGAAATGCTGCCAAAAATGTGAGGAAGATCATAATAACAATTAAGTCAAGTCACTTACTTGGTGCTAACCAGAACTGTACCTGTGTGACAGTCCATTACATCGTCGACTCGGAATTAAAAAGTGGTTTGCCTGCAAATGTATTTTTTATCTGAGTTTAATATATATTGTTTTATTTGCACAGCTATGTTATTTATTTTATGTAGAAATAATATTTTCTATTTTATTTATGTTATGTAATTATGTGCTACTTAAACAGTTTATTTTCTGTGCTGTTAATATCCATCTTGACTCACTCGGTTTATAAAAGTGCCACTGACTGTTTACAGTTGTCATTCAGTTCAAATACAGTGAATCTTGCTCAAAAATGGATATCTTTATATCTATACTATCACCAAAAAATATATCAAAATATATATCGAATATGGAGTTTAAGTACAAATATATCGAGATACACTTTTTCGTCCATATCGCCCAGTCCTAACTATCAGGTACTGTTTCTAATACTTGACGCTGTTTTGCATTGCCTATAGTCTCCTCCATGAAATTCACCCACATTATTCCATTGTTGTCGTTTGTCAATCACACTTCTTTTTCCCTCAGTTCTACTCGGGCCACCGATCGCCTCACATTCCCTTCCGGCTGCTGCACCTGGTGTGGACGCACGCCCGCCACCTTGCAGGCTACGAGCAGCAGGACGCCCACGAGTTTCTCATTGCGGCGCTGGATGTTCTCCACAGGCACTGCAAGGGGGACAGTATAAGTAAGCTTGACTTCCAGACTGAATACATTGTGTTAATGGATCAGGTTATTATGAGTTTGGATGCACTGGAGACTGATGGGGAGCAGAAAGTACTGGAGCCTAAGGGATTGGACCTCCATACTTGAACACGGAATAGAATAAATCTTTGTCCACCAAGGTGAAAAATTGTCTTTGGAGAGGAGACAGAATGTGGGAGGCAGAAAATGTCTTAACACAAAACATAATAGACACCCTAAGAACAATTGTTTGGTAAAATAGGAATACAAGTAAACATAAGATCGTGTACATGAACAAAAAAGCATGTAAGTGCTTTGTGAAGATACATTAAGACTTTTTGGAAAACACTTGGTTCATTTTGTCAAATAACTAACTTGCATAGACAACATTAGCGATATTCGGCGGTATAGCTCGGTTGGTAGAGTGGCCGTGCCATCAACCTGTGGGTTGCAGGTTCGATCCCCGCTTCCGCCATCCTAGTTAGTCACTGCCGTTGTGTCCTTGGGCAAGACACTTTACCCACCTGCTCCCAGTGCCACCTACACTGGTTTAAATGTAACTTGGATATTGGGTTTTCACTATGTAAAGCGCTTTGAGTCACTAGAGAAAAGCGCTATCCATCCATCCATCCATCTTCTTCCGCTTATCCGAGGTCGGGTCGCGGGGGCAGCAGCCTAAGCAGGGAAGCCCAGACTTCCCTCTCCCCAGCCACTTCGTCCAGCTCTTCACGGGGGATCCCGAGGCGTTCCCAGGCCAGCCGGGAGACACAGTCTTCCCAACGTGTCCTGGGTCTTCCCCGTGGCCTCCTACCGGTCGGATGTGCCCTAAACACCTCCCGAGGGAGGCGATCGGGTGTCATCCTGACCAGATGCCCAAACCACCTCATCTGGCTCCTCTCGATGTGGAGGAGCAGCGGCTTTACTTTGATCTCCCCCCGGATGATAGAGCTTCTCACCCTATCTCTAAGGGAGAGCCCTGCCACCCGGCGGAGGAAACTCATTTCGGCCGCTTGTACCCGTGATCTTGTCCTTTCGGTCATAACCCAAAGCTCATGACCATAGGTGAGGATGGGAACGTAGATCGACTGGTAAATTGAGAGCTTTGCCTTCCGGCTCAGCTCCTTCTTTACCACAACGGATCGATACAGCGTCCGCATTACTGAAGATGCCGCACCGATCCGCCTGTCGATCTCACGATCCACTCTTCCCTCACTCGTGAACAAGACTCTGAGGTACTTGAACTCCTCCACTTGGGGCAGGGTCTCCTCCCCAACCCGGAGATGGCACTCCACCCTTTTCCGGGCGAGAACCATGGACTCGGACTTGGAGGTGCTGATTCTCATCCCAGTTGCTTCACACTCGGCTGCGAACCGATCCAGCGAGAGCTGAAGATCCTGGCCAGATGAAGCCATCAGGACCACATCATCTGCAAAAAGCAGAGACCTAATCCTGCAGCCACCAAACCGGATCCCCTCAACGCCTTGACTGCGTCTAGAAATTCTGTCCATAAAAGTTATGAACAGAATCGGTGACAAAGGGCAGCCTTGGCGGAGTCCAACCCTCACTGGAAACGTGTCCGACTTACTGCCGGCAATGCGGACCAAGCTCTGACACTGATCATACAGGGAGCGGACCGCCAAAATCAGACAGTCCGATACCCCATACTTTTTGAGCACTCCCCACAGGACTTCCCGAGGGACACGGTCGAATGCCTTTTCCAAGTCCACAAAGCACAAAAGCGCTATATAAATATAATTCACTTCACTCTTCACTTCGGTACCGTAAATGGTGCATATAATACCTCAATTCAATGAAGTACCTTGTGTCCTATAGTCTACAAAAAAATCAAAATACAGGTTTCTTAATGCCAGGTCAAAACATTGGTATTAACAGATGTGGCTGTAGGCAACCTCCTAAAGTAGTTTTCTTTAATGAACCCCCACAACATCACAGTATCTGCATAGTATTCAGCATCCGGCACCTTAATCTGCATCTGCATGCACTTTAGATAGTTGCCGCTGCTGACACTCGTGTGTGTTATACTTACCGTACTGCTGTTTACAATAAACTTATAGCGGTATTAATGCTGGCTCAGCAGTTTTCTCCTTATTGCTTAAAGTTAAAGTACCACTGATAGTCACACACACACACACTAAGTGTGGTGAAATTGCCCTCTGCATTTGACCCATCCCCTTGTTCCACCCCCTGGGAGGTGAGGGGAGCAGTGAGCAGCAGCGGTGACCGCGCTCAGGAATCATTTTGGTGATTTAACCCCCAATTCCAACCCTTGATCCTGAGTGCCAAGCAGGGAGGCAATGGGTCCCATTTTTATAGTCTATGGTTTGAACTCACGACCTACCGAGCTCAGGGCGGACACTCTAACCACTTGTTTTTAAATGACACGGTCAAAAAGAGCTATATTTTTCCTTTCAACTTTCTCATGCACTCCAAATGATTAAGTAAAAAAAAAAAGGAATTTATAATGAGGTGTCAGATTTCGGAAATAACAGCATTTCTACAGTTAGCGACTGATTCCATATAATGTTTACATTGCAGTATGTAATATAGCCAAAAGATACAGGTCCATTTAGCTTGTGTGGCTTCTTAGTGTGCTACAATTGTTGTGTGACTTCTGTATCCTAGTGAAGTCAGGAGGACAGCTTTGCTGTCCCCACACAGCACCCCAAAAGAGCCTGATAATGTTGTGTGCCAAGGTGACGGTGTAAGGAATGTCAATTGGCTTGGGCTGACTCACCCGCAGTCCATTTAGTAAGGCCTGCAGCCATTGGCCAGCCATAGTTCAATCAGACGGCCACATGCAAGACTTTGCTGCAGGCTATCAGGACAACGAGAAAGAAGCGCTACAGAGGGTGTTTGTGTTATCTGAGCGTGCGCGTACATTTATACCCCGCGTTCACTGTGCTCCGCAGGAGACAACGACAACGGGAAGAAGGCCAATAATCCAAACCACTGTAACTGCATCATCGACCAAATCTTCACCGGGGGGCTACAGTCGGACGTCACCTGTCAGGTTTGCCAGTAAGTTTGAAGCAGCAAGGAGATACCAGCACTCCCATCACAACACACCAAACGCTTATTGATTGATTCCCACACACCCCTTCACCAGCTGCCCTGCGTCCTCTCCCTTCATATGTGAAGGCCCGGTCCCTACAGACTTGGCTCAAGTGTGGTGGTGGTGATGATGATGGGGGGGTTGTCTAGACAGCAGCTCTACTCAAGCGTTGGTTGCCTCCCCCAGAGCGGCGCTGTCACATTAACACCAGCACGCTGCACTGAACTGCAAAAGCACCTCCACCAGCTATACCGCACCCAACTCACTCTGAACTGCTGATGTGGAGCTAGTGGGGCAGTTTTATGGTATTCCCCGCACCGTTATCGTTATAAAGTCCCATCAGACACACTTAGGTCGTATTAGAGTGAATAACTTGAATGCTAGAATTTAAAATAGGCTACTTGAGATGATTTTCTACATGAATACTGTCATTGCCTTGCCTTGTTATGCGTGTTTACTTCAACGGCCATCTGCTGGTTTGTCTTGGTATTACAGTACCATGACTCGTCTAAATATTCAACAGCCTTCGTGTGCATTACTAAAACCACTTTACATGCAACATACAGTTAGTCTCAAAATATGACACTTTTTATAATGTCGGCGTTATACATCACCACAATACCAAAAAAAAGTGTTGACGTTGAATATGAAGTTTATGAAAGCCATTTTAGTATATACACTTACTTCAAGAGCTTTGATTTGTTTGGAAAAGGCATGCATATAACAACCATAATCTGTCACTTAAATTGAGGAATAAAGTTAAAGTACCAATGATTGTCACACACACACTAGGTGTGGTGAAATTAACCTCTGCATTCGACCCATCCCCTTGTTCACCCCCTGGGAGGTGAGGAGAGCAGTGAGCAGCAGCGGTGGCCGCGCCCAGGAATCATTTTGGTGATTTAACCCCCAATTCCAACCCTTGATGCCAAGCAGGGAGGTAATGGGTCCCATTTTTATAGTCTTTGGTATGACTCATGACCTACCGATCTCAGGGCGGACACTCTAACTTTTAGGCCACTGAGCAGAATATTTAATGTCATTGCCTTCAAAAAGACTCAAGTTATTTCGTCCAAATTAAGGATGTGACGATCTCTATAATTTTCTTGAAAAAGTATGCGGTCCATTGCCGATTAACACCTTTCAATACCGATCTTCTCTGGCTAGTATTGTAGTTATTTTGAGTACCTCGGCTGAGAAGCTAGCAGAAAATTGTGTATCTACATACACTGTGTTAAGCCGTTCCCCTAAATTAATAATAATCACCTCAATTGCGGCAAATTAAACTGCATTTCCTAAAATCTTAAGTATCACTATCAATTATTAGGATGAGACTAAACATGTTGCACACCGTCAGCAAGCAGGAGAAGGCATGCTAATAGCTAAGCTAGCCGCTAAACTAGCTAGAAAATAAAAACAGAAGAAATAAGAAGTGTAGATTTAACGGTGTTACAGTAGAAACTAAGCAGTCATTAACATAAACTAATAAGTAGATTACTAAGACTCTAGAAAGAGGATAATATAGCATCGACTGTTGGTGTGTTAGCATTGTTGCAGTCAGTACACAACAAGTAAGCGGATGGAACCATCCATAAATTAAAATGGTAATATCAGTATATGATCGATGTCGGAGTGATTACATCCATATATCTATTCAGCCGTTTTCTACGGCTTGTTCCTTTTGGGGTCCCAGGAGTGCTGGATTTGTTTTTCTGATTTGTTATGGTCTCAAAATCATTGTTTTTGTTGTTAATTACACATTCAGAGAATAAGTCCTTGGATACAGAAGAACTCAGGGCAAAAATGGTTTCACTGTAGGGCTGGGCGATATGGCCTTTTTTTAATATCTCGATATTTTTAGGCCATATCGCGATCCACGATATATATCGCGATATTTTGCCTTAGCCTTGAATGAACACTTGATGCATATAATCACAGCAGTATGATGATTCTATGTGTCTACATTAAAACATTCTTGTTCATACTGCATTAATATATGCTCATTTTAAACTTTCATGCAGAGAGGGAAATCACAACTAAGTCAATTTACCAAAACTGTATTTATTAAACAGTTATTAAGCAGTGGCACAAACATTCATGTCATTTCAAAACAGAAAGTGCAACATTGTCAGAGACATTTTAAAACAAGCTATTAGTGCACTTTTCTGCATGATGTCACTAAGATGACAAATCAAAACAACACTAAATTAAAGTGCACTTTTTGTACAGAACGCTACTACAATAGTTTAAAACAAATAAAGTGCACTTTTGTGCATGACGTCACACAAGATATTTCAATAACTGTCAAATAAAAATGAGCTGCATAACAGGAAATCAAATAGTGTATGTCCTTCGCTATGTGGTAGGTTCCTGCGGACGTTATCTCCTTATGTCGTGGACTATTTTTGTTCATACGGTGTTGATGTGGAAATTGTTGCTTCGGCATTTTGTTGGTGTGGCACTGAACGGAGATGTTGGCATGCGGAGTAAGCACTCTTCATTCTCTAGTCGGTGACTCTTCAAATGATGCTACATATTAGCAGTAATGCTACTTTTAGTAGCAACGCTTTCGCCCCACACTTGACAAATTACGGTTGTCTGTTCGACATATTCCCACTTGAAGCCAAACCACCGCCAGACGATGGACCCTGTGCTGTTTTTCTTAGGAATTCATTCTTCCTTCATTTGTTACCAGATTCGCACCTTCTTTCTCTCGTATTACCACTCGCATCACAGCTAACTTAAGCCATGCTGCTACCTCTCTGCTCAACGAGGGCGTGTACGTATGTGACGTATGTAAGAAGGTGCGCTTGTTTATGTCTCTGTGAGAAGGAGAGACTAGAAAGAGTGAGAAGAGCCTGTAGTGTAATGCCTGCAGCTAAAAGCAACTGCGTGAGAACGTATACTCGAATATCACGATATAGTCATTTTCTATATCGCACAGAGACAAACCCGCGATATATCGAGTATATTGATATATCGCCCAGCCCTATTTCACTGAGTAACATATAGTAGTTTTTAATTTTATTTAGTTATTGTGTACGATTGACTTTGTTTTGCCCAAACAATTGTATGCAGTAAAAGAGAATAAGGAATTAGTATACATTTTGGGCTGATACGGTTAAACTGTCAATAGTACTCACCATAAATACATTTAAAGAATAGCAGTTAATACATGTGATTGGAATCAGCCGATCATACTTACGGATTATTGGAATCGGCATCGGCCTGTTTTTGTTTAGGCTACATGCTGTTTTTGCTGGACCCAAGCTGTAGCCTGTCGCAGTCTATTACTACACCACTGTATTGCAAATGGTATGCTAGAATATTAAATATTAACATAAGATACCTATAAAGGCCCTTTAAAATCTAGCCTGCTCAAAAAAAAAACACCAGGCTGTGCTGCATTCAAGCTATTACCCGCTCATGTCATCATCTTCATCAGGTCTTGTTGTGCACCGCAAAGCACAGCACACGCCAAACTGCACGTCACTTCTCCACTGATGATCCTGAAGATACAAAAACATGTGGCCCTCTTTTCTGTCATCTCCAGTGGGGTGTCCACAACGATAGACCCCTTCTGGGACATCAGTTTGGACCTGCCCGGCTCATCGACACCCTTCTGGCCCCTCAGTCCTGGAGGGGATGGCGGCACTGTTAACGGAGAGAGCCACCCGTCGGGGTCCACGACGCTCACAGACTGCCTGCGCAGGTACACTTTCATCTAAAGCAATAAACATTCACACAGATGTAGGAGGAATTGTTTGTATTTTTGTTTGTCAAACAAAAGAAAGCTATGTATATGACATTCATTGCTTCCTCCTCTCACGGAAAACACCCGTGGTG
>NC_084569.2:16447458-16492458 GCF_033978685.3 Nerophis lumbriciformis
GAAAAACGGCCCTACTTTCATTTTTTGATTTGCGTTTCAGAATTGGAAATGGAATGAACGGAAGGTACACGGACCATCTTTGTTCAGCAGGAGTCTTATTGTCCTTTTAAAAAAGTGTCATTAAATAGTTGTCCAACTTTTGTTTCAGAAATGAAAACAGAAAAAATGGTCCGAAATGTGTTTTTTGAATTGCATTTAAGAATTTGAAATAGAATTAACGGAAGATACACGGACCAAATACTTTAGACAGCCAAATGAATTGTTAATTAAAATTACCGTATTTTTCGGACTATAAGTCGCTCCTTAGTATAAGTCGCACCGGCCGAAAATGCATAATAAAGAAGGGAAAAAACATATATAAGTCGCACTGGAGTATAAGTCTAATTTTTTGGGGAAATGTATTTGATAAAACCCAACACCAAGAATAGACATTTGAAAGGCAATTTAAAATAAATAAAGAATAGTGAACAACAGGCTGAATAAGTGTACGTTATATGACGCATAAATAGCCAACTAAGAACGTGCTTGGTATGTTAACGTAACATATTATGGTAAGAGTCATTCAAATAACTATAACATATAGAACATGCTATACGTTTACCAAACAATCTGTCACTCCCGATCGTTAAATCCCATGAAATCTTATACGTCTAGTCTCTTACGTGAATGAGCTAAATAATATTTTACGGTAATGTGTTAATAATTTCACACATAAGTCGCTCCTGAGTATAAGTCGCACCCCCGGCCAAAATATGAAAAATACGGTAAGTTATTTATTCATCCATAATATCATGATTGGTGTATTTATTTCTTGACTACCGTATTTTTCGGACTATAAGTCGCAGTTTTTTTCATAGTTGAGGCACGTTCTCAGTTGGTTATTTATGCCTCATATAACGTACACTTATTCAGCCTGTTGTTCTCTATTCTTTATTTATTTTAAATAGCCTTTCAAATGTCTATTCTTGGTGTTGGCTTTTATCAAATACATTTCCCCAAAAAATGCGACTTGTACTCCAGTGCGACTTATATATGTTTGTTTCCTTCTTTATTATGCATTTTCGGCCGGTGCGACTTATACTCCGAAAAATACGGTAATTGTATGTATTCCATGTCCTTTTTGTAAATATTTAACAATATTTTAAGTCATGGCACACTTAAAAAGCATCTTGTTTTAATGCTACGGAATGCAAAGTGATCTGTCAAGTCACCCGTCAAAGAGGCGGTGGGCGGGATCACTTCACTGATTGGTTGTTTGCGTTGACACGGACTCATCAATTTCAATCCAATGTCCCTCCCCCCACCCCCCCGACTGCAGGTATCTCTTATTCTACCATAAACAGTTCCTGGAGTACGAGTAGCTCCTCCCCCCCACTACCTTGGTGACCACTGACCATGAAGAAGAACCACTGGGGGGAGGGGGGGGAACAGTCGGACACACAAACAAACCTACCTGAACTACGTGACTGACTCGAATAGCTGTCGGAGGACACGCAAAAAAGGACATGAATAAAAACATACGGCATCATGCAACGTTTCAACAACAAAAAATAAGCACTGAGCTACTTCTTGGCATCTACTTGACAAAACTGAATGAAGAGGAGGACGACGGAAGAAGGCCCCCCCCACGCCCCCGTCTCCTTTTCCCTGTTTCCTGCTGCAGGGGGCGGAGTTTATGGGCACATCTGGGTTCTTAGTACAGTATTCTGACGCCCCGTCCCAATTCCCATTCCCAATCACCCCCACCCCACGTCCTTCTCCATGGTGCTCTCGTCTCAACCGACCAAGCATTTATCTTTGAAGGCCCTTAGTCGTCATTATGCATTATGGGAAAGCAAAAAAAGAATAAAATCAATGTATTATGAACTTTGCAAGAGCCTTTTCATGGAGTATCATATGGATGGATCTATTTTTTTTTTTTTTTGCATAAATGGGGCAGGAGCCAAGAGACGCTGCCTCGGCCTGTTGCTAAGGGAAGCGCTACCATGGAAACCAAACCCATTTTGGACCCATCATTTACTGTCTCCATTGTTTTAGTGTGGTTGATTGAGGGCAGGGATTATCTACCTTTTTTTTTTTTTTTAGCACTCATGGACTTTTTGAGGTTTTGTTTACTACTTTTTAGTTATTTAAAAAAAAAAATATTTTCAGTACAGTCATGTCTCTCGCTGTCCTGTTACTGGAAATTGTTTTTTTTTTTTTGTTGTTGGACGTATTATACTTTCATTCTTGTGGAATTGTTGGTATATAATGATGGTGCTGATTAAAAAGGAAGCTCACCTTTTTTTTGCTGTCAATAGGCCGTAAGAAAGGCGGGAGAGTGTCACGTGGGCATTCCGGAGGAAAGAATACATTGGTCGCCACTGGCGGTCGCACAATCACGTGACCTTGTTGCTTGTCTGTCTCCATTGGAAGGCGAGTTCGTGGATAATTTCACCCGCGTGGTGGAAGTGGGTCCCAGCAGGCCCATCGTGGCTAATGCTGCGTGGCGAGGCAGGTTCCTCTGCACATACATGGGGCAGCGGGGCCACGGCCTGGCCCAGCCGGGTGATAACGTCTCCATGGCAACGACGTGCCAGAGAACACAAGGTAATGTCGCAGTGCAGTGCCATAAACGTGCCACTTGTGTTCCGAGGAACGAAGCATTGGGTTGTAGTGACACCAAATGGCCACTTTCGGAATTGCAAGGGAGAAAAAATGAAAAGCTCCATTAAAAACAAATAATCCATTAAAAATGTATGTAAAAAAATCAAAAGAACCTAGAACAGGGGTGTCAAACTCAAATACAGAGTGGGCCAAAATTTAAAACTGAACAAAGCCGCGGGCCAAGGTTGAACAAATTAACCTTTTTAATAGGGACCCAAACAAGTTTTGCATTGAATATTGAACAAGCAAGGCTCATATAACTTTATAGTGACATGCAAAATCGAGTTTCAAATAATAATAATAATTCAAAAATATCAATGGCATATCAAATAAAATTTTGATAAAAATTGAATGCCTCTTTTCTATTTGCAGCCTTCTGGGGTAAATATCAAAATAAATGTTTTCCACAGGCTAATAATATATTTGAAAATAAAATAACTAATGAATTAATCAAACATTCAAGCCTTGAAGTAGCAAGAGAAAGTTGGGGCGGCGTTTGGTGTTAGCGGGGGGTGTATATTGTAGCATCCCGGAAGAGTTAGTGCTGCAAGGGGTTCTGGGTATTTGTTCTGTTGTGTTACGGTGTGGATGTTCTCCCGAAATGTGTTTGTCATTCTTGTTTGTTGTGGTTTCACAGTGTGGCGCATATTTGTAACAGTGTTAAAGTTGTTTATGCAGCCACCCTCAGTGTGACCTGTATGGCTGTTGATCAAGTATGCCTTGCATTCACTAATGTGTGTGTAGAAGCCGCATATATCATGTGACAGGGGCCGGCACGCTGTTTGTATGGAAGAAAAGCAGACGTGACGACAGGTTGTAGAGGACGCTAAAGGCAGTGCCTTTAAGGCACGCCCCCAATATTGTTGTCCGGGTTGAAATCGGGAGAATGGTTGCCCCAGGAGACTTTCGAGAGGGGCACTGAAAATCGGGAGGGTTGGCAAGTATGAGTATTATCGGTGAATGCGGTGTTACAGCGGCACCGCCGCTGTATAATACGGCGGGCCAGCGCTAATGTTAATTTGATATTGCCTCAAGGGCCAAATGAAATTACATGGCGGGCCAGAGTTTAACACCCATGACCTAGAATATAAAAATAAAGTACTTTTTTTTTTTTCATTTAAAAAAATATTTTGATTTAACAATACATAACAAAGCAACTGACTTGTATATTATGCAGTTTATTTAACACATTATTTTTCCAACAAACATATGGAAGCAGTATATATACACCATTTCCTCTTACAGTGCCATGGCATCTGTAAAGCTGACGTTTATATACATTTAAAAAATTTTAAAAAAGGATGAAAATGTGACTTTTAGTGACTGGCGGAGGTTTGTATTTTTACTCCATCCATTTCCTTCCGAGGTTGGGTCGCGGGGGCATATATATACTCCTTTAATTAACCATGCATGGTGACCTGAAAGGCGACACAGGTTGTATTACGATACGTTAAAATCCACCACAATGGTACTACGATGTTGCCAGCTTTTGAGCAAACACATAACGTGCATGCAAGTAAAACATTTTTCAAAAATGACCCTGGATGACATTTTGACAACGAAGTAGAATGTGTGCCTAAATATTGGGGTCTTTTTAAAAGCTAACTTAAATCATGCAAGTGAGTAATAATCCGAATCCAAAGGTCTGATTTAAAAAAAATAAAAATAAAATTATTAAAAAAAAATATATATATATATATATATATACAAACAATTATTTGACAGAACAAATGTTTACTGCTGATGTGAAACTAAAAAAATCTGATTATCACACTTTTGAACTTTGAATATTTACAGTAAATTACCCTGGTATTTTGACACAAATGCACTTTGACACAATGCAATACAAAAACATTTTTTATGTTTTTTTTTTCTTGAATCCACGTCATTTATTTGTTCAAAACTTGGTAACAGTATGATAAGCATCAAGCCACGTTGGGGTATATTTTGAAGCAAAATATGTATGCATTAACCTGATCACTGACTGTCTAATAAGCAGATAATCACCCATGTTTAATGGGGGAACTGCATTTTTATTTTTTGTATTTTGCCTATCATTCACACTCCCTATGTGAGACAAGAGCACACTATTTTCTGTGCATCCTAAATAGCAAAAAAGTGATAGCAAGTGGTGGCTAAAATACAGGTATAAAAATAGTCTATTGTGGTTATAAAACCCTCTAAAAACATCTAAAACACTTGCTATACATGCTATTATTTTATATGTAATGTAGTAACGTGTATTTATGTTAACATGTACTATTTACAGTATTTTGGTCATTTTAAGCATCACCAGAACTTCTTTCCTGGGCAAATTGGCCTCGTAAAGACAACTGTTTTGATCCAGAACCTTATCTTTTTTTAACCTGAATACAAGGATGAGCTACACATTTTAGATGCTGTGTGCTAAGAACATTCAGTTCTAGTGAAGCATTACAATTCAGACATTTTTTTAGAAGGCCTTGTAAGTGGAATAAATGACACTCCAATACCTGCATTGTCAGCCGCCTCTTACTAGCATTTTTTTTTTGTTTTTTTTACTATTTAGAATGCACAGAAACGGCGAATGTGTGTGTTCTTGTCTCACAAAAGGATTGTGAATGATAAGCAAAATTCCCCAAAAAAGTGCAGTTCCACTGTTAAGTTTGTGCGGCCACAATAAATTGTGTTAATTTGACAGTCCTATTTTTAAAAAATATGATATGCAATTCTACTCAACATTATTCAACATACTTTGTTACACCTATTTACAAAATGTACACATTTCTTATAGTTGTCCCCGCACCCCAAAACAAAAAAATTATAAAATAGTGAAAGCTTTTTATCTTACGGTTGCAAATAAATCTTATTTCATTAATGTTAATAGTTATGTCATTGCTTTGGCAATATTATTTGTGAAAATAAACCTTTATACAGTATACAACATTTAATCATTTTCAACGTGTATTTGACTAACTACTCCCTCTGGATAGTCACCTTACCTCTCATATGTTGCTCTCTGCAGTTAAGTAAATATTATTGTATATATGCACTACAAGGAAATAGAGTACAAAATACACTATATTGCCAAAAGTATTTGGCCACCTGCCTTGACTCACATATGAACTTGAAGTGCCATCCCATTCCTAACCCATAGGGTTCAATATGATGTCGATCCACCTTTTGCAGCTATTACAGCTTCAACTCTTCTGGGAAGGCTGTCCACAAGATTGCGGAGTGTGTTTATAGGAATTTTTGACCATTCTTTCAAAAGCGCATTGATGAGGCCACACACTGTTGTTGGTCGAGAAGGCCTGGCTCTCAGTCTCCGTTCTAATTCATCCCAAAGGTGTTCTGTCGGGTTCAGGTCAGGACTCTGTGCAGGCCAGTCAAGTTCATCCACACCAGACTCTGTCATCCATGTCTTTATGGACCTTGCTTTGTGCATTGGTGCACAGTCATGTTGGATGAGAGAGGGGCCCGCTCCAAACTGTTCCCACAAGGTTGGGAGCATGGAATTGTCCAAAATGTTTTGGTATCCTGGAGCATTCAAAGTTCCTTTCACTGGAACTAAGGGGCCAAGCCCAACTCCTGAAAAACAACCCCACACCATAATTCCTCCTCCACCAAATTTCACACTCTGCACAATGCAGTCCGAAATGTAGCGTTCTCCTGGCAACCTCCAAACCCAGACTCGTCCATCAGATTGCCAGATGGAAAAGCGTGATTCATCACTCCAGAGAAGGCGACATGCTTTACACCAGTGGTCCCCAACCTTTTTGGGGGGGGGGGGGGGGGGGGGGTATGGTATTTTTTATTTATTTTTTTGTCATAAAAAAATACAATCATGTGTGCTTACGGACTGTATCCCTGCAGACTGTATTGATCTATATTGATATATAATGTAGGAACCAGAAATATTAATAACAGAAAGAAACAACCCTTTTGTGTGAATGAGTGTAAAAGGGGGAGGAAGGTTTTTTTGGTTGGTGTAAGTGTATCTTGTGTTTTTTATGTTTATTTAATTAAAAAAAAATTAAAAAAATAAATATATATATATATATATATTTTTTTTTTTAAATTTATTTCTTGTGCGGCTCGGTACCAATCGAGCCACGTACCGGGCCGCGGCCCATTGGTTGGGGACTGCTTTTCACCACTACATCTGACGCCTTGCATTGGACTTGGTGATGTATGGCTTAGATGCAGCTGCTCGGCCATGGAAACCCATTCCATGAAGCTCTCCGCGTACTGTACGTGGGCTAATTGGAAGGTCACATGAAGTTTGGAGCTCTGTAGCAACCTATTTGCATCCGCTGACACCTCTCTGTCAATTTAAAGGGCCTACCACTTCGTAGCTGAGTTGCTGTTGTTCCCAAACTCTTCCATTTTCCTATAATAAAGCCGACAATTGACTTTGGAATATTTAGGAGCGAGGAAATTTCAGGACTAGATTTGTTGCACAGGTGGCATCCTTTGACAGTTCCACGCTGGAAATCACTGAGAGCAGCCCATTCTTTCACAAATGTTTGTAGAAACAGTCTCCATGCCTAAGTGCTTGATTTTATACACCTGTGGCCGGGCCAAGTGATTATTATACTTTTGGCAATATAGTGTAAGTAGCATACAAAAAATACATTGCAAACATTAAGGTAAGAAATACAGTGGAAAGCATTTTCTATTTACTTAGTTATGTGAGAAGTACCCGTGTTTAATCGTCCCTTGTATTACCACGCTCATGAATTATTCAGAGGAGCAAACACTTGCTGTTGCTATGTGAGTGAATATAAGACGCTCTACCTTAACATGTTAAAATACTTGATATGATGGAAAATGAGTTATAGACAACATTTCTACACGGAGACACTTCATGTCTGTCTCCTTTTACATGTGGATGACTAGCCAGTCTAGTGATGAGCAATGCGACACACGCACCCTTGAATCAGGATTTGTGACTAAACGACGTGCACATGAGTGATATTATACACTCTTGGAAAAAGAACGATAGAACATTTTTGGGTTTAAAAAAAAAAAAAGGTCCAGAAATCATCTTTTAGCCCTTGTCAAATTCATGTTTCTCATGCAGCTGAAGAAAACAATACACTTGAAATATAGCAAGTCTCTTACTGGGGGATAAAGAGGACATTATATCATCTTAATGGAGTTGTATGCTCACAATTCTTTCACTTTGAATACTTGAGAATCATGCAGACACAGTTGAATACTAAAAACTAAAAAAACTAAACAAATGCAAGCCATTATAACATGCATTATTCAGTTGGCATTCTCTTGATAATAATTTTAAAAAAAAAGCTTTAGTTCTCTTTCTCATTTGCATCTATTACCAGAACAGCTTAACTGTAGTCTTATTGTACAGCATACTGAGCATGTGCAAACTCCAGCAGCAATATTCTCCCTAAAAAATGTTTAAGAAAATATTTAATTTGGACAAAATCTCTTAGAACACAGTGCATATGGAAAGTGAGTACAAACTACCAGCTTTTTTTTCTGCCATCTAGCTGAAAATGTGTGTTTATGAAGTCCATACGTGCCATACCACCCAAAAAGAGTTGTGTATATATTATATATATTTTTTTTTTTCACATTTACACATAAACATGTATTTTTATTTATTTTTTTTACATTTGAGTTTTTCTTTTTGGACTTTACAATGCCTTATTTTTGGCATACAACCCTCCCTCATATTATAGATAGAATATTTAAAAAATAACAAAACAAATGTATGTACAGTGCCTCCAGAAAGTATTCACAGCGCTTCACTTTTTCCACATTTTATGTCACAGCCTTATTTCAGAATAGAATAAATTCATTTTTGTCCTCAAAATTCTGCATACAATTCCCCATAATGACAATGTGAAATAGTTGTTTTCCTTTTTTTAAATTTTGCAAATGTTTAAAAAATATTAAAAATCACATGTACAAACCCCGTTTCCATATGAGTTGGGAAATTGTGTTAGATGTAAATATAAACGGAATACAATGATTTGCAAATCCTTTTCAACCCATATTCAATTGAATGCACTACAAAGACAACATATTTGATGTTCAAACTGATAAACTATTTTTTTTTTGCAAATAATAATTAACTTAGAATTTTAAGGCTGCAACACGTGGCAAAGTAGTTGGGAAAGGGCATGTTCACCACTGTGTTACATGGCCTTTCCTTTTAACAACACTCAGTAAATGTTTGGGAACTGAGGAGACACATTTTTTAATCTTCTCAGGTGGAATTCTTTCCCATTCTTGCTTGATGTACAGCTTAAGTTGTTCAACAGTCCGGGGGTCTCCGTTGTGGTATTTTAGGCTTCATAATGCGCCACACATTTTCAATGGGAGACAGGTCTGGACTACAGGCAGGCCAGTCTAGTACCCGCACTCTTTTACTATGAAGCCACGTTGATGTAACACCTGGCTTGGCATTGTCTTGCTGAAATAAGCAGGGGCGTCCATGGTAACGTTGCTTGGATGGCAACATATGTTGCTCCAAAACCTGTATGTACCTTTCAGCATTAATGGCGCCTTCACAGATGTGTAAGTTACCCATGTCTTGGGCACTAATACACCCACATACCATCACAGATGCTGGCTTTTCAACTTTGCGCCTATAACAATCCGGATGGTTCTTTTCCTCTTTGGTCCGGAGGACACGACGTCCACAGTTTCCAAAAACAATTTGAAATGTGGACTGGTCAGACCACAGAACACTTTTCCACTTTGTATCAGTCCATCTTAGATGAGCTCTGTCCCAGCGAAGCCGACGGCGTTTCTGGGTGTTGTTGATAAACGGTTTTCGCCTTGCATAGGAGAGTTTTAACTTGCACTTACAGATGTAGCGACCAACTGTAGTTACTGACAGTGAGTTTCTGAAGTGTTCCTGAGCCCATGTGGTGATATCCTTTACACACTGATGTCGCTTGTTGATGCAGTACATCCTGAGGGATCGAAGGTCACGGGCTTAGCTGCTTACGTGCAGTGATTTCTCCAGATTCTCTGAACCCTTTGATGATATTACGGACCGTAGATGGTGAAATCCCTAAATTCCTTGCAATAGCTGGTTGAGAAAGGTTTTTCTTAAACTGTTCAACAATTTGCTCACGCATTTGTTGAGAAAGTGGTGACCCTCGCCCCATCCTTGTTTGTGAATGACTGAGCATTTCATGGAATCTACTTTTATACCCAATCATGGCACCCACCTGTTCCCAATTTGCCTGTTCACCTGTGGGATGTTCCAAATAAGTGTTTGATGAGCATTCCTCAACTTTATCAGTATTTATTGCCACCTTTTCCAACTTCTTTGTCACATGTTGCTGGCATCAAATTCTAAAGTTAATGATTATTTGCAAAAAAAAAAAAAAAATGTTTATCAGTTTGAGCATCAAATATGTTGTCTTTGTAGCATATTCAACTGAATATGGGTTGAAAATGATTTGCAAATCATTGTATTCCGTTTATATTTACATCTAACACAATTTCCCAACTCATATGGAAGCGGGGTTTGTACATAAAGATAAGTATTCACACTGCGATGAGGTGGCGACTTGTCCAGGATGTACCCAGCCTTCCACCCGAATGCAGCTAGGCTTCATCTTAGTCTAGTCAGGGAGGTGACCAAGAAGCCGATTGGTCACTCCTCTGTGGAGAGAGGAAAACCTTACAGAAGGACAAACTTCTCTGCAGCAATCCACCTATCAGGCCTGTATGTTATAGTGGTCAGACGGAAGCCATTTCTTAGTAAAATGTTTGCCAAAATGCACATGAAAGACTCTCAGACCATGAGAAACAACATTCTCTGGTCTGATGAGACAAAGATTGGAACTCTTTGGTGTGAATGCCAGGCATCATGTTTGGAAGAAATAGGCCAATACCATACAGTGAAGCAGGGTGGTGGCAGCATCATGCTGTGGGGTTGTTTTTCAGCGGCAGGAACTGGGACGCAAGTCAGAATGGAGGGAAAGATGAATGCAGTTATGTACAGAGACACCTTGGATAAAAAAAAAAAAACAATGCTTCCTATCCAACCTGAAGGAGCTTGACAGATGCTGCAAAGTGGAATGGGCGAAACTGCCCAAAGATAGGTGTGCCAAGCATACTTGCCAACCTTTAGACCTTCGAATTCGAGAGATTGGGGGTGGGAGCGGGGTTTGGTGGTAGCGGGGGTGTATATTGTAGCCCGGAAGAGTTAGGGATGCAAGGGATTCTGGGTATTTGTTCTGTTGTGTTTATGTCGTGTTACGGTGCGGATGTTCTCCCGAAATGTGTTTTGTCGTTCTTATTTGGTGTGGGTTCACAGTGCGGCGCATATTTGTAACAGTGTTAAAGTTGTTTATACGGCCACCCTCAGTGTGACCTGTATGGCTGTTGACCAAGTATGCCTTGCAGTCACTTTCGTGTGTACGCAGAAGCCACATACAACATGCCACTGGGCCGGCACGCTGTTTGTACGGTGAAAAAGCGGACGCGTCGACAGGTTGTAGAGGACGCTTAAGGCAGTGCCATCACGGCACGCCCTTAATAATGTTGTCCGGGTGAAAATCGGGAGAAATTCGGGAGAATTGTTGCCCCGGGAGATTTTCGGGAGGGGAACTGAAATTCGGGAGTCTCCCGGAAAAATAGGGAGGGTTGGCAAGTATGGTGCCAAGCTTGTGGCATCGTATTCAAACAAATTGCTGCCAAAGCTGCATCAACAAAGAATTGAGCAAAGGCTGTGAATACTTATGTGATTTTTACTTTTTTAATTTTTATATCAAATTTGCAAAGTAAAAAAAAATTTAAAAAATCACATCGTCATTATGGGGTATTGTGTGTAGAATTTTGAAGACAAAAATGATTTTATTAAATTTTCTAATAAGTCTGTAATATTCAGACTTATTCAGGATTCAGGAGGAACAGTGTGGTTTTCGTCCTGGTCGTGGAACTGTGGACCAGCTCTATACTCTCGGCAGGGTCCTTGAGGGTGCATGGGAGTTTGCCCAACCAGTCTACATGTGCTTTGTGGACTTGGAGAAGGCATTCGACCGTGTCCCTCGGGAAGTCCTGTGGGGAGTGCTCAGAGAGTACGGGGTATCGGACTGTCTGATTTTGGCGGTCCGCTCCCTATACGATCAGTGTCAGAGCTTGGTCCGCATTGCCGGCAGTAAGTCGGACACGTTTCCAGTGAGGGTTGGACTCCGCCAAGGCTGCCCTTTGTCACTGATTCTGTTCATAACTTTTATGGACAAAATTACTAGGCGCAGTCAAGGCGTTGAGGGGATCCGGTTTGGTGGCTGCAGGATTAGGTCTCTGCTTTTTGCAGATGATATGGTCCTGATGGCTTCATCTGGCCAGGATCTTCAGCTCTCGCTGGATCGGTTCGCAGCCGAGTGTGAAGCGACTGGGATGAGAATCAGCACCTCCAAGTCCGAGTCCATGGTTCTCGCCCGGAAAAGGGTGGAATGCCATCTTCGGGTTGGGGAGGAGACCCTGACCCAAGTGGAGGAGTTCAAGTACCTCGGAGTCTTGTTCACGAGTGAGGGAAGAGTGGATCGTGAGATCGACAGACGGATCGGTGCGGCATCTTCAGTAATGCGGACGCTGTATCGATCCGTTGTGGTGAAGAAGGAGCTGAGCCGGAAGGCAAAGCTCTCAATTTACCGGTCGAGCTACGTTCCCATCCTCACCTATGGTCATGAGCTTTGGGTTATGACCGAAAGGACAAGATCACGGGTACAAGCGGCCGAAATGAGTTTCCTCCGCCGGGTGGCGGGGCTCTCCCTTAGAGATAGGGTGAGAAGCTCTGTCATCCGGGGGGAGCTCAAAATAAAGCCGCTGCTCCTCCACATGGAGAGGAGCCAGATGAGGTGGTTCGGGCATCTGGTCAGGATGCCACCCGATCGCCTCACTCGGGAGGTGTTTAGGGCACGTCCGACCGGTAGGAGGCCACGGGGAAGACCCAGGACACGTTGGGAAGACTATGTCTCCCAGCTGGCCTGGGAAAGCCTCGGGATCCCCCGGGAGAATCTGGACGAAGTGGCTGGGGAGAGGGAAGTCTGGGCTTCCCTGCTTAGGCTGCTGCCCCCGCGACCCGACCTCGGATAAGCGGAAGAAGATGGATGGATGGAATAAGTCTGTAATATGACAAAATGTGGAAAAAAGTGAAGCTCTGTGAATACTTGTGTCTCTATGTACAAACACATAAATAAATAACACTAACATGTATTATGCTCCGTACAGTAGGCCAGGATGCAGAAGTTTACATATAAAAGAGGTCGGACTTTGGAAATTTGAGTTTTTTTAAGTCCTGTTAAGTCACAACTATGGTAACGTGACCTAAAACAAATACTCCAGTAGCTCCAAGGAAGTGTGAGTTCATTCTTTTCTCATGTCAATACGCTCCAGGCCAACAGTCCAGATGTTATTAATAGCCTTTGAGCAAACATTGGCATGGAGTCGGTTTGCATCCGCCAACTAGGAAAAACAACCCGGGTACTCCCCTTTCCACTCTTCCTTCAAAAGTACCTTGGGAAAATGGAAGTCGGCCGTAAGGAGACATGCGAACAATGGAAGGAGTTCTTAGAGGAGACTGTAGAGTGCAATACTTTAGTATCTTTGTTTACTTTTTGTCATTTCCAGCTCAATAGTTAGATTGATAGGCGCACCAGAAGAGATCTGCTCAGTCAGATGCTGGTCTGCAGGTCCCCGTTCAGGAGAGTACTTTGTGTTTCCGTGGGGTCCGCCATCATGCGGGACTTGTCCTGTCGACTGTCGCTGCGTTCCGCCTCGTCCAGACCGCCCACCTTCTTGAGGCACAGGACGTTCTGGAAGCTCTTCTTGAAGTTCTCCGACAAGAAGGCGTACAGGATGGGGTTGGCGCAGCTGTTGGCGTAGCCCAGCACCACCACGAAGGCGAAGGTGCTGCGCAGCACGGGGGTGGTGCTGATGGTGCCCGTCACCGAGGTCACGTTGAAGACGTAGAAGGGCAGCCAGCAGAAGACGAAAACGGCCACCACGATGGACACCATGCGGGTGACTTTCCGCTCCGAGCGCCGTCTTTTGGAGGAGGAGCTGACGCGGATTCCCGACGACTTCACCTTGATGATGATGAAGAGGTAGCAGAGGCAGATGACCAGGAGGGGCAGGAAGAAGCCCAGGATGAAGGTGTAGAACATGAAGGCGGTGTAGTAGGCTTCCTGGGGCTCGGGCCAGACGATGGTGCAGAAGCAGCCGTCGGGTTTGGTGATGACGCCGCTGTAGATGACGATGGGCAGGTTAACCAGCAGAGACACCCCCCACACCGTCAGGTTGATGGTCTTCGCCATGCGGGGCTTGCGCCACTTGGTGGACCTGATGGGATGCACCACGGCCAGGTAGCGGTCGATGCTCATCACCATCAGGCAGAAGATGGAGGTGAACTGGTTGAGCGAGTCGACGGTCATCACCACCCTGCACAGCACCGGGCCGAACGGCCAGTGGACCAGCGCCAACTGGATGGCGATGAACGGCAGGCCCAGCATGAAGAGGACGTCGGCCACCGCCAAGTTGAGGATGTAGATGTTGGTGACTGTCTTCATCTTGGCGTAGCGCAGGATGACGTAGATGACCAGCGCGTTGCCGCACAGGCCCATGGCGCACACCAAGAAGTACATGCAGGTGATGACCACCGTGCTGGTCCGGTTGAAGCTCTGGTCCGTGTCGTTCCTCTGCGGGTCGGACTCGTTGGCCGGCAGGAAGCTGTCGTACATGAGGTGATCCGACATGTTCGGAGGGGACGACGGAAAGATCCACGAGTCCATGATGTCCGAGCTTTCTCTCTCTGTCACTCTGGATTATAACATCCTGCCTGAGGATGAAACAATATTGAATCAGTGAGAAATTGTACAGGAAGTGAAACAATAGACTTGGAAACTGGTCATGAGCCTCCCGAGAAAGTGTGGACCCAATGGTAAGAATTTTTATTTTATTTTTTTAAATGTCAAAATATTTTTTATTTATATCCCAACCATACCACCCCCCCCCCCCCCCCCCCCCGCTAAAAATACATCAATTAAATAAACAAAAAAATAATACAAATACATTAATAATAATAATCAGAACCAATGGTAAGAATGATGAAGAACCTGAACTACAAAGTGGTAAAAAAAACATGTCATTTGCTATAGATAATATCTTAGAATGTATAACAATTGAAATATGTCAGGAAAAAAGCAAAAACATATTCATCAGTTGTATATATATATCCCCTAAGTCAGGGGTCGGCAACCTTTACCACTCAAAGAGCCATTTTGACCCGTTTCACAAAATAAAGAAAACAATGGGAGCCACAAAACTCTTTTGAAATTTATAATGAAAAAATAGCACTGCATACAAAGTTTTTTTTTGTTTTGTGCTATGTATAAACCAGGCATACTTGCCAACCTTGAGACCTCCAATTTCGGGAGGTGGGGGGTGGGGGATGGGTGCGGGGGGCGTGGTTGGGGGCGTGGTTAAAAGTGGAGGAGTATATTTACAGCTAGAATTCACCAAGTCAAGTATTTCATATATATATATATATACTGTATATATATATATATATATATATATATATATATATATATATATATATATAGCTAGAATTCACTGAAAGTCAATTATTTCTTATATATATATGTATGTATATATATGTATATATATATATATATATATATATATATATATACATACATACATACAGGTAAAAGCCAGTAAATTAGAATATTTTGAAAAACTTGATTATATATTATATTATATATATATATATATATAAGAAATAATTGACTTTCAGTGAATTCTAGCTATATATATATATATATATATGTATAAATAAAAGAAATACTTGAATTTCAGTGTTCATTTATTTACACATATACACACACATAACACTCATCTACTCATTGTTGAGTTAAGGGTTGAATTGTCCAGCCTTGTTCTATTCTCTGTCACTATCTTTCTAACCATGCTGAACACCCTCTCTGATTATGCATTGCTGTGTGGCACGCACAAAAGTGCTTTCATCAAATGCACTAGATGGCAGTATTGTCCTGTTTAAGTGTGTCACAACATTGCTGTTTACGGCAGACGGACTGCTTTACTGTAGACGTTCTTTATATTGTGGGAAAGCGGACTCAGGTCCGCATGGAGCTGGATGGGGCGTGGCCTCCAGGTCCGCATGGAGCTGGAGGGGGCGTGGCCTCCAGCTCCGCCTGAATTTCGGGAGATTTTCGGGAGAAAATTTGTCCCGGGAGGTTTTCGGGAGAGGCGTTGAATTTCGGGAGTCTCCCGGAAAATCCGGGAGGGTTGGCAAGTATGAAATGAGGGGTCTCAGACACGCAGCCCGCGCCTTAATATGAAAATGTAATGTTAGTGCGGCCTGCGAGTTTTATATGAATGCCGCTTGACAGCATCACACTTGCCAACCCTCCCAATTTTTCCGGGAGACTCCCGAATTTCAGACCAACTATTCTCTCGAATGTCTGCTGATTTTCACCCAAACAACAATAATAAGGGCGTGCTATGATGGCACTGCCTTTAGCGCCCTCTACAATCTGTACAAACAGCTTGCCAGCCCAGTCACATGTTGTATGCAGCTTCTGCAGACACATACAAGTGACTGCAAGGCATACTTGTTCAACAGCCATACAGGTCACACGTTTAAACAACTTTAACACTCTTACTAATATGCGCCACACTGTGAACCCACACCAAACAAGAATGACAAACACATTTCGGGAGAACATCTGCACCGTAACACAACATAAACACTACAGAACAAATACCCAGAATCCCATGCATCCCTAACTCTTACGGGCTACATTATACACCCCCGCTACCACCAACCCTCCCTCCGTGCGTCGGTTGAGGTGGGTGGGGTTTGGTCGTAGCGTGGGTGTATAATGTAGCCCGGAAGAGTTAGGGATGCATGAGATTCTGGGTATCTGTTCTGTTGTGTTTATGTTGTGTTACGGTGCGGATGTTCTCCCGAAATGTGTTTGTCATTCTTGTTTGGTGTGGGTTCACAGTGTGGCACATATTAGTAAGAGTGTTAAAGTTGTTTATATCACAACCCTCAGTGTAACCTGTATGGCTGTTGACCAAGAATGCGTTGCAGTCACTTACATGTGTAAGCAGAGGCCGCATACTGCATGTGACCGGGCCGGCACGCCCTCAATATTGTTGTCCGGGTGAAAATCGGAGAATGTTTGCGCCGGGAGATTTCCGGGAGAGGCACTGAAATCTGGAAACCTCCCGGTAAAATCGGGGGGGTCGGCAAGTATGCAGCTGAGCCGCATCAGAGTGATCAAAGAGCCGCATGCGGCTCCAGAGCCGCGGGTTGCAGACCCCTGCCCTAAGTCAAATATAGAAACTTTTGAAGAATGGATCAAGGCTACTTACATGGACAATGGTCAAAGAATAATTTTCTTATGTGGTGACTTTAATATTGACTTATTGAACCCTAACAAGCAAAAGTCTATTGATGACTTCATTGATACAATGAGCATCGGTTTATATCCTAAAATCACAAAGCCAAGCACAATCACAGACACTGTGCCACGCTTATTGATAATATTTTTACCAATGATTTTGATAATAACACTACAAGTGGTCTACTTATAACCGATGTTAGTGATCATCTGCCAGTTTTTACAATACATGATGGAAACTACAAGAAGAACATGGAAGACAAAAGGACATTTCGAAGACTGTGCACAGAGAAGAGGATGATTGCTTTTAAAATTGAGCTACAAAAGCAAGATTGGGACAATGTGTTCAATGAAAATGAGGTTGATGAAGCATATGAACATTTCTTAAACAAGTTCATAATACTTTATGACAAACATTGTCCATGGATACAACTCAGTAATAAGCAGAGAAATAATAATCAACCATGGATGACAAAAGGATTAAAAAATGCTTGTAAGAAGAAGAATACACTATATAGGAAATGTATAGCACAAAGAACTACAGAGGCAGAAATTAAGTACAAAAAGTATAAAAACAAGTTAACATACATACTACGATCATGTAGAAAAGAATATTACAGTGAATTATTTGACAGGAACAAAAATAATATGAGAGCAACATGGGGCATCCTCAATAGCATTATTAAAAATGGCACTAAGAGGGACTACCCTCAATACTTCTTAGACGGAAATAAAAAAAAAAAGACAACATAAAGGAAGTAGTTGAAAGCTTCAATAATTATTTTGTAAATATTGGACCAAAATTGGAAGAAAGGATTCCAGACCCAGTTTCAATTGAGGGCTATAATGATACCATAGAGCGAAATCCCAACTCCATGTTCCTCAGTAATGTGACACAGGAGGAAATAGTTACAATCGTGAAAAAAATGTAAATCCAAGACTTCAACTGATTGTAACGGAATTGATATGGAAACGATAAAAAAGGTTATTGAAGAGATCTCAGGACCATTAATGTATATTAGTAACCTATTATCATACTTGCCAACCTTGAGACCTCCAATTTCGGGGGGTGGGTGCGGGGGGCGTGGTTGGGGGCGTGGTTAAGAGGGGAGGAGTATATTTACAGCTAGAATTCACCAAGTCAAGTATTTCATATATATATATATATATATATATATAAGAAATAATTGACTTTCAGTGAATTCTAGCTATATATATATATATATATATATATATATATATATATATATATATATATATATATATATATAAATACTTGAATTTCAGTGTTCATTTATTTACACATATACACACACATAACACTCATCTACTCATTGTTGAGTTAAGGGTTGAATTGTCCATCCTTGTTCTATTCTCTATCACTATCTTTTTAACCATGCTGAACACCCTCTCTGATGATGCATTGCTGTGTGGCACGCACAAAAGTGCTTTCATCAAATGCACTAGATGGCAGTATTGTCCTGTTTAAGAGTGTCACAACATTGCTGTTTACGGCAGACGGACTGCTTTACTGTAGACGTTCTTTATATTGTGGGAAAGCGGACTCAGGTCTCCGCCTGAATTTCGGGAGATTTTCGGGAGAGGCGCTGAATTTCGGGAGTCTCCCGGAAAATCCGGGAGGGTTGGCAAGTATGCCTATCATTTCAAACAGGTACATTTCCAAACAAAATGAAAATAGCTAAAGTTGCACCAATTTACAAGACTGGCGACAAACATCAATTTACAAACTATAGATCTGTTTCTTTACTTCCACAATTTTCTAAAATCATTGAAAAACTGATTAATAACAGATTAGAGAGTTTCATAAATAAAAAATAGAATACTCGAAGAAAACCAATATGGATAGAGAGCTAATGTTTCAACTTCGATGGCTTTAATTGAAATTACAGAAGAAATTACCAATGCAATAGATAGTAAAACATGTGCGGCGGCAGTTTTTAAAGCATTTGACACAATTAATCACAATATTTTAATCAAAAAACTAGAACGATATGGCATCAGAGGGTTAGTCTTAAACTGGATAAGAAGTTATCTAATGAACAGGAAACAATACGTGAAGCTAGGCGAACACACGTCTACAACGCTAAATATATCCTGTGGTGTACCTCAGGGATCAATACTAGGACCTAAATTATTCAATCTCTACATAAATGACATTTGTAAAATTACAAAAGATTTAGTTAGTATTATTTGCGGATGATACAACAGCGTTTTGTTCAGAAGATAATACAAATAATAACAGAAGAAATGAACAAATTAAAAAGATGGTTTGACAAAAACAGACTATCGTTGAATCTCAGTAAAACTAAAATAATGCTATTTGGTAACAGTAGAAGAGAAAGTCAAACACAAATACAAATAGACGGAGTAGAAATTGAAAGAGTAAATGAAACCAAATTTCTAGGTATAATGATTGATGATAAGTTGAACTGGAAATCTCACGTAAAAAATATACAACATAAAGTAGCAAGAAACACATCAATAATGAATAAAGCAAAACATGTTCTAGACCAAAAATCACTTCATATTCTCTACTGCTCGCTAGTGTTACCATATCTGAGTTACTGTGTAGAAATATGGGGAAATAATTACAAAAGTGGACTTCATTCATTAACGGTGTTACAAAAAAAATCAGTTAGAATATTACATAATGTTGGATATAGAGAACATACAAATCCTTTATTTATTGAATCAAAGATACTGAAATTCCATGACATAGTGAATTTGCAAACAGCTAAAATAATACACAAAGCAAACTATAACCTGCTACCCAAGAATATACAACAATTATTCTCAAAAAAAGAGGAGAAATATAATCTTAGAGAAAAATGTAACTTAAAACATTTGTATGCACGTACAACACTTAAAACCTTCAGTATATCAGTATGTGGAATTAAATTATGGAATGGATTAAGCAAAGCAATCAAACAATGTACTAATATGATCCACTTCAAGAAACTCTTCAAACTTAAAGTGTTTACAAAGTACAAAAAAGAAGAACCATGATAAACATTCTGAATTTATTTAATTCATCCATTCTTTCACTCTCAAAATAATCTTACTTATCTCATCATATGAAATGTAACTTACTTCACCAATTATTATTTATTTACTTATTTTTATTGTGATTACTTATGGAGTATATTGTGAATAAATTGAGAACAGGAAGTGAACAAAAGTTTTAGCAACTGTTATGTAAAAGAAAAGGGGTAGGATTAATAAGCTCTGCTTCTTCCTACTCCTTTTCGAACATGTTGAAAAGAGAAACTGGAAATTGTGATGTATCATGTTGTATGCTTGCATGTTCCAAATAAACTCAAACTCAACTCAACTCAACTCAAATTTTAGTAGAAAAACTAAAACAAAATGTGGGGAGGCGTGGCCGGCAGACCGACAGCGAGGCAGGGCACGCCGAGGCCGACCCCGAGATGGCGGCGAGGAGGCGGGGTGCGCCGGGATCGACGCCGAGATAAATGTCAGGTGCGTGGATCGCCCACCTGGGCACAATTATATAATCTCCTCTCAGTGTATAAAAAGGGCGGCAGCCGTGAACGACGAGGCAGAGGGAGTTGGAGAGCCAGCGATGAATGCAGCGCGGAAGAGAGCGAGAGGCAGACGAAGGAGACGACGCGGCAGGCTGAAAAGCATACCGAAGAGCGAGCAGGCCCGACGAGACTGAGTATTTGTTGAAGTCACACACCTGCTCCAGTCATGTCTGTCTTGGGTGGTCCATGGAACCCCGACAGTGAGAGACTGTCACACAAAACTATAGTTTGCTTTTGCACGGGCACGCTACAAAGATGGCCGACTAATAAAGCTGGATGAGATAAAATATATTCCAATCAATCAATCAAATTATAATTATATAGCCCTTAATCACAAAGGTCTCAAAGGGCTGCACAAGCCACAACGACATTTCAACTCCAAACTACAAGTTTTTCCCCCTGGAGTCTAACCCTTCGCCGCTCCCAGTCTGTGGAACGCTCTCCCTGACCACTTGAGGGCACCACAGACTGTGGATGCTTTTAAAAAAGGCTTAAAAACCCTTCTTTTTAAAAAAGCCTTTTTTATGCATACTAGTTGTAGCTATTTGGCTGTTCTAGTTTTTATTTTTATTTATTTTTTATTATCTTTTTATTTTTTTTAATACACTGTAGCACTTTGAGGTTGTTTACTCAATGTAAAGTGCTTGTTACAAATAAAATCTATTATTATTATTACTTCTTCATGCACTGAAGAATCTTGACCTCGTCCGTGTCTTCAAACCGGTCCCTCTGAGTTTAGGAAACAAGTAAAAAAAAGCTCCGAGTCGTCTTGCCACAACTCTCGCCTCCTCTGAACCATTGCCACGGCGATGTTCTTCTCGGCCACGAACTACCAGACGCCCAGGGCTTTGTGAACAGGCACAGAACAAAGCAAACGCCCCAGGATCTTTTTGTCCTGGATCTGTGACAAGAACTGTTTGGACCATGCCCCTCATATTGAAGAGTCCTGGAACTTTTCAGACACACGTGTTACGTAGCGTAACGCCAGTGGCGGGCCGTGCGTTTCCCACCTAGGCCTTCAGTGATGTCCGACTTCAACGATTACCTCTCAAAATACCATCATTGATGTCACCACATGACCATCGCTGGAGAAATACTATACAGAAACACATTTACGCCCTACTGGGCATTGAATCACCTCAACAGTGTAGAAAACGGGTTATTTTCTGGCGCATTTAAAAATCAATAAACCCGCATCAGCAATTAAAACATGTTTTTTGTTTTTGTTTTTTTGTCATATAGGAATACAATCATGTGTGCTTATGGACTGTATCCCTGCAGACTGTATTGATCTATATTGATATATAATATATGTGTTGTGTTTTTTATGTTGATTTAATAAAAATAAAACATTTAAAAAAACATTTTTTAATTTTTTTATTTCTTGTGCGGCCCGGTACCAATCGGTCCACGGACCGGTACCGGGCCGCCACCCGGTGGTTGGGGACCACTGATCTACCTCATAACATCATAATATATATCTGCCACCTAATCAACGTTTTGTTCCCCTTCTTTGTTTGTCAACACTTCCTGCTAAGTTGCAACTTGTGATTGGATACTCACTTTGGAATGACAAGTGAGTATCCAATCACAGTCTCGTTAACATCATGGTAACCTCTCGTTACCATGAATTGATTAACGTGGACCCCGACTTAAACAAGTTGAAAAACATATTCGGGTGTTCCCATTTAGTGGTCAATTGTACGGAATATGTACTGTATTGTGCAATCTACTAATAAAAAGTTTCAATCAATCAATCAATCAGGCTACTTAGATAGGCTACTGTCAACAACTTGTGATCTGATTGGCTATCGCAACTGTCTATCAACTGTATGTGTTCTCAAATTCATCCGCTAACTTTCCCGACGAGTATCCAATCACAGGACGCGCAAATGTCACGTTCAAGGTGAGGCCAGCGCGATACTGTCAACAACTCGTGATCTGATTGGCTATCGCAACAGTCTATCAACTGTATGTCCCCGATCGCTTACAGTGCACGGACATGGTTGATTCTGAAGGCCTCGGGCAGATTTGGTACAGCATGGCAACACAAGTTAGCTGAATTCTGATTGGATACAAACTAAAACTAAAAACAACAGCACTGGAACAAGCATAATATGACATGAAGAGAATATGAATACTTTTAGATATTTAGGGAAAGTATATACACAAATAATTGTATCTTTAGCCTCTAAAGGCCTTAGTGGCCACATGTGTGGACAGCATCTTTTAGCTCTTATTTCCAAAATTGTGTACACTACTGAATTGGGGTCTTATGCCGACATATGGACATTTATACTGCTATCTGGTGGTGTCAGAAGAGTATAACATACGATGGAATTTGGAAAAACAAGTGTAAAAATAAAAATGTGCACATGAAGTACACGTTTGTGTACTTATGGACTAAGTACATCATATTAAAAGATGATTTTTAGTTTTTATTCTAATTAGGGTCCAATAAGCCCAAATAGCAAAGAGAAATAAAAAAAAAGCATGTAAACAAACAGCTTGGGCCTTAAGAGGTTAATCATGATCATGATTTCTGGTTATGTTAGGCCAGCCCTGATGGCCCACCACTGCGTAACGGCATATTTTGTTAGCAGTAATGCAATTCAATAATAAAACTAGATTTTTAAATCTCCCCAAATGAGAGAAAAAAAAGGATTAAACCCAAAATGTAAAACTTTCCATAAGAAGTTGGTATAAAACGAAACAAAAAAAACAGGTATCTTGACTAATTGAGTGGGATTGTGTCAATCGATTCCGTTAACAGTTCTTCCGGGTGAGGATGACGTCATCACGCAACGTGACGCCAAAAAAGCGACATGGTGGCACTTGGGCGGAAATAAGAAGAAGTTTGCCGACATTTTACAAGAAAATATTGCTACTTGTAATAATTGCAAAGAGGATGATATACGAGCTTTATCCTGAAACATTTGAACATACACAATACTTTATATTAGTGATGGGTTGATGAGGCGTCATGAAGCGTTTTGACACATTGCAAAACTGTATTGATACTGTGTCGATACTGTGTCACTAAATACTGACATCTGCTGGACATTAAAAATCCCTACAGGCAACCTATGGACCGACTCAACTGACACTGATTTTATGCCCTAGTACAGGGGTCACCAACCTTTTTGAAACCAAAAACTACTTCTTGGGTACTGATTAATGCGAAGGGCTACCAGTTTGATACACTATTAAATAAATAAATATATTGTCATTTGTAAGTTACACATAAGTGTGATTTAAACAAGAATAGCTAAATAAATAAATTTATATATATAAAAAAATGGGTATTTCTGTCTGTCATTCCGTCATACATTTGTTTTCCTTTTACAGAAGGTTTTTTGTAGGGAATAAATGATGAAAAAAACACTTAATTGAACGGTTTAAAAGAGGAGAAAACACGAAAAAAATTTAACTAAAATTTTGAAACATAGTGTATCTTCAATTTCGACTCGTTAAAATTCAAAATTCAACCGACAAAAAGAAGAGAAAAAATAGCTAATTTGAATCTTTTTGAAAAAATAAAAAAAAGAATTTATGGAACATCATTAGTAATTTTTCCTGATTAAGATACATTTTAGAATTTTGATGACATGTTTTAAATTGGTTAAAATCCAATCTGCACTTTGTTAGAATATTTAACAAATTGGACCAAGCTATATTTTTAACAAAGACAAATCAGTATTTCTTCTAGATTTTCCAGAACAAAATTTTTAAAAGAAATTCAAAATACTTTGAAATAAGATTTAAATTTGATTCTACAGATTTTCTAGATGTGCCAGAATAATTGTTTTGAATTTTAATCATAGTAAGTTTGAAGAAATATTTCACAAATATTCTTCGTCGAAAAACCAGAAGCTAAAATATTTATTATTCTTTACAATAATAATAAAACATTGTTTTACTTGAACATTGATTTAAATTGTCAGGAAAGAAGAGGAAGACATTTAAAAGGTAAAAAGGTATATTTGTTTAAAAATCCTAAAATCATTTTTAAGGTTGTATTTTTTCTCTAAAATTGTATTTCTAAAAGTAATAAGAAGCAAAGTAAAAAATAAATGAATTTATTTAAACAAGTGAAGACCCATCCATCCATCCATTTTCTACCGCTTATTCCAAGTGAAGACCAAGTCTTTAAAATATTTTCTTAGATTTTCAAATTCTATTTGAGTTTTGTCTCTTTTAGAATTAAAAATGTCGAGCAAAGCGAGACCAGCTTGCTAGTAAATAAATAAAATTTAAAAAATAGAGGCAGCTCACTGGTAAGTGCTGCTCTTTGAGCTATTTTTAGAACAGGCCAGCGGGCGACTCATCTGGTCCTTACGGGCTACCTGGTGACCGCGGGCACCGCGTTGGTGACCCCTGCCCTAGTATATACAATAATAATATAAACCAAGTCATTGTATTTCATTTAGGATTATTTCATATCTTCATTTAAATAAAAATATATTTTTATCTTTTTTAGATACAGTCAATAAATAACGTGAACATGTATCATAACATGGAAATCGAAGAGAACGTGTTGTGGATGATTGTGGACTGGGAATTTTTTTAATTTAATTTTTTTACACATTTTTATTTAAAAAAAAAAAAAGGTTTTTCCGACGTATTACATTTTAGACGATTTCTCTTAGTTATTATTTCTCCGGCTGTAGAAAAGACACGCTCACAGGGCACAGAGGAGGCGTCAGTGCGACTCAGTTCGTGTATCGGTCACGTGACCAAAACAGCTCATGATCGGTCACGTGACTTTCTAAAAGCGGTACGCGCACCGACACAGGGTTTTGCTCTATGAGCTCGACGCATGCGCCGATGCATCGGTGTTGCCAGACCCATCACTACTTTATATTAATGTTGCGTTTTTGAACTGTGCCGATTTCATCCCAGGCAGCAGCAGTCATCTGACGTAAACACACCAGGTATTATTACCGATAATGTCAGCGCCATTACTTGTTATATTGAGATGAATGCCTTCTGAGACATATTCTGACAGGTTCCGAGGCGGCCAGTAATGGCTCCGGTTCACGCCTGCCGCCAGCTTTCACCGCGGCGGGGACGAGTACCACTCGGCCAGGATCGACGAATGTTACTGAGCAGTGACGAAGTCGCCACAGTCGACGCTCGGTTTTTTTCGGTAGGTGTATGTTCAGTTGCAGTCAGAGAAAAGTTGCATGTTTTCCTCCAACATTTTCACTCAGTGAGACATTTTTATCATACAAGTTTGAGTTTATTTGGAACATGCATGCATATAACATGATACATCACCATTTCCAGTTTCTCTATTCAACATGTTCGAAAAGGAGCAGGAAGAAGCAGAGCTTATTTAATCCTACCCCTTTTCCTTTACATAGCAGTTGCTAAAACTTTTGTTCACTTCCTGTTCTCAATTTATTCACAATGTACTCTATAAGTAATAACAATAAAAATATATAAATAATAATAGGTGAAGTAAGTTATATTTCATATGGTGAGGTAAGTAAGATTATCTAGAAAATAAATGGATGGATGAAATAAATTCAGAATGTTTATCATGGTTCTTCTTCTTTGTACTTTGTAAACACTTTAAGTTTGAAGAGTTTCTTGAAGTGGATCATATTAGTAAATTGTTTGATTTTTTTTGCTAAATCCATTCCACAATTGAATCCCACATACTGATATACTGAAGGTTTTAAGTCTTGATTTTGCATACAAATGTTTTCAATTAAAATTTTCTCTAAGATTATATTTCTCCTCCTTTGTTGAGAAGAAATGTTGTATATTCTTGGCTAGCAGATTATAGTTTGCTTTGTGTATAATTTTAGCTGTTTGCAAATTCACTACATCGTGAATTTTCAGTATTTTCGATTCAATGAATAAAAGGTTTGTATGTTCTCTATATCCAACATTATGTATTATTCTAACTGATCTTTTTTGTAACACCGTTAATGAATGAAGTGTACTTTTGTAGTTATTTCCCCATATTTCTGCACAATAACTCAGATATGGTAACACTAGCGAGCAGTAGGTGAAACCCATACAATGAGAATATCGTGTAAAAGTCAATTTATGTCAGCAATTGAACTTCAAATGTGAAACTAATATGTGATATAAACTCCTTAAATGCAAAGTGAGATATGTCAAGCCTTTATATATTGTCATTTTGATGACATGTAGGGGTGTCAAACTCATTTTAGATCGGGGGCCACATGGAGAAAAATCTACTCCCAAGTGGGCCGGACTGGTAAAATCACGGCACGATAATTTAAAAATAAAGACAACTTCAGATAGTTTTCTTTGTTTAACAATAGAACAAGCACATACTGACTACTACTGACTACTACAAATCATAATGTTGTTTTTTTAAAACTTACATGTTGCGGTATTTGTCGTTATTTATATTTTCTGAATAAAGTATGTGATAATGTTCATCAGTCAACTTACAATTCATCCATCCATTTTCTACCGCTTGTCCCTTTTGGGGTCGCGGGGGGTCACTGGAGCCTATCTCAGCTACAATTGGGTGGAAGGCGGGGTACACCCTGGACAAGTTGCCACCTCATCGCAGGGCCAACACAGATAGACAGACAACATTCACACTCAACTTCACACACTAGGGCCAATTTAGTGTTGCCAATCAACCTATCCCCAGGTGCATGTCTTTGGAGGTGGGAGAAAGCCGGAGTACCCGGAGGGAACCCACGCAGTCACGGGGAGAACATGCAAACTCCACACAGAAAGATCCCGAGCCCGGGATTGAACTCAGGACTACTCAGGACCTTCGTATTGTGAGGTACTAACATCATGTGGTTTATTTTGTACATATGTAGCATAATTTACAAAGATACAATGAATTGCTATTGCGACATCCAGTGGACACTTTCAGAACAGCGGTTTCTTTCATTCAAAAATTTCAGGTTCATTTTTATACTAAGCAAACTAATGCCACGGGCCAGATAAAACCTGTCCGCGGCCCTGATCCGGCCCCCGGCCCGTACGTTTGACACCCCTGGCTTACAGTTTTTGAAAACCCCACATTTTCTGAGCTTTTCAATTCAAGGTTTTCATAAACCGTAATCCATAATCATCAATATTTTTATAAAAAAAAGGCTTGAAATATCTTGAGTTGCATGTTATGAGCCCATGTCATTATATTATATTCAGCTGGTAAATCTAAACAAACATTTGCATTGTACATTTTCTAGGCAGATGACAAAAATTGTTGTGTAATTTCCACATGTTTGATTGTGTTAAATTCTACAGGAGTTGTTATTTAATTATTTTCAAAAGAGTTTTTCTATGCCATGTGCCTTTTAACACCTCCCTGGTGGCTATGAGGTCATGTCACCACTAAACTAAACAAAATAGTTGCTTGTCTATCTTTTTGTTATTTTTTTCCTAATAAGAATCGATAAGAGAACCGATTAAAGAACCAAATCGTTAAGCAGAATCCAAAAAATCTTATAAATTCCCAATCACTTCATTAAATATTCAGTGTTACTGTTCAAACTGTGTGTAATATTACAGTGGCCACAAATATTAAATATACTTGTTAAATAAAACCTTTGCCTTGTTTTTAATGACTATCTAGGACTACTATGCTACTGTATTTTAATGCTGGTCATTATGGTGGTACTTGGAGAGCCAAGTGTTTTCTGAGGTGGTATTTAGTGAACAAAGTTTGAGAACCACTGATGTAGTTGACATGTAGACATGCTGTCAGTGTTGCTGCTGGAATGCTTTATATTGTCATGAAAACACTACATTTTGTCACAATTCCTAAACATTTGGTGTTGAAAGAGTTGTTATAAGTTATTTGGAATTCTTTTTGAATATTAAATTACAACTAAGATTATTTTTCCCCAAAATCAACCACCAGCAAATGAGATCGTAATGGCTCAAAACCTCGTTTTATCTTCATAATACAAATCAAATCAAATCAAAATAATTGTGCAAATTTAAAGCGCCCCTTTAAAGTACCAGTAGATTGGATAAACAAATTGCGTCTATACTGAAGCTATCATCATATACATCCGATTTATGACACCCAAAGACTTACAAAGTTTGCGAATAAGTAGATATGACCAAAATTATGTCAATCTTACCATTTTAAGAGTTAATGAGCAAGGCAGTCACGTGATCCATGACGTAGCGTTAGGATCCAAAGAACCTTTCCCCATCAACAACAATGCTAATCAAGCAGACTTTGTGAGAGCCAACAACGATTACTTTGGGACAAAATATGATCCAGAACCTTATATTTTTTGAGCCCGAAAACAAAAAGGATGACCAATACGTTTTAGAAGCCGAGTGCTTAATTGATGTAGCCTATATGTAATATGATAGCATCAGCAGTATTGCTAGGTGCTAAACATACAAATTAACCATAATAAATCATAATCATTTATTTACATTTTTTAAAAACACTTACTGTACAATTTCCACTCTCACTGGGATGCCGACCGACGGGGCGCTCACATAATTCCGTTTAGATGAAGATTCAATCGCAACCAGGTTGCCTTCACGAAGGGTTAAAAGAAAGTCGACCAGCCTGTCGGTCCATGATCACATTTGTGTACTACCAGGTGAGAGATGCATGAAGTATAATCTAGAATTGACTTTCAGCAAGTTTGAGACGAAGTGGAAGAATTCGCCGGCTCAGTGTGTCAACAATAGCAACGTGAGCTAGCATTAGCTCACCGCTATCAATGCCCCGCTAAAATGGTCCGTCTGCGTTAGCGCTTATAATAACAATATCACTCATATTTGATTACTTTTCAGGTCACGATATGTAAATTAAAGGGGAACATTATCATCAGACCTATGTAAGCGTCAATGTATACCTTGATGTTGCAGAAAAAATACCATATATTTTTTTAACCGATTTCCGAACTCTAAATGGGTGAATTTTGGCGAATTAAATATTCGCTCTCGGAAGCAATCCGCCATTTTCTCAAACACCGGGTCAAAACAGCTCTGTTATTTTCCGTTTTTTCGACTGTTTTCCGTACCTTGGAGACATCATGCCTCGTCGGTGTGTTGTCGGAGGGTGTAACAACACGAACGACGGATTCAATTTGCACCAGTGGCCCAAAGATGCGAAAGTGGCAAGAAATTGGACGTTTGTTCCGCACACTTTACCGACGAAAGCTATGTTACGACAGAGATGGCAAGAATGTGTGGATATCCTGCGACACTCAAAGCAGATGCATTTCCAACAATAAAGTCAAAGAAATCTGCCGCCAGACCCCCATTGAATCTGCCGGAGTGTGTGAGCAATTCAGGGACAAAGGACCTCGGTAGCACGGCAAGCAATGGCGGCAGTTTGTTCCCGCAGACGAGCAAGCTAAACCCCCTGGATGTCTTGGCTCACACCGTCCCTTATGCCACCGAAGATGATCAAGAGAAGAATATCGACCCTAGCTTCCCTGGCCTGCTGATGAGCGGATGAGGGTATGTCTACAGAATATATTAATTGATGAAAACTGGGCTGTCTGCACTCTCAAAGTGCATGTTGTTGCCAAATGTATTTCATATGTTGTAAACCTCGTTCATAGTTTCCTTTAATGCCAAACAAACACATACCAATCGTTGGTTAGAAGGCGATCGCCGAATTCGTCCTCGCTTTCTCCCGTGTCGCTGGCTGTCGTGTCGTTTTCGTCGGTTTCGCTTGCATACGGTTCAAACCGATATGGCTCAATAGCTTCAGTTTCTTCTTCAATTTCGTTTTCGCTACCTGCCTCCACACTACAACCATCCGTTTCAATACATGCGTAATCTGTTGAATCGCTTAAGCCGCTGAAATCCGAGTCTGAATCCGAGCTAATGTCGCTATAGCTTGCTGTTCTATGCGCCATGTTTGTTTGTGTTGGCATCACTATGTGACGTCACAGGAAAATGGACGGGTGGTTAAAATCAGGCACTTTGAAGCTTTTTTTAGGGATATTGCGTGATGGGTAAAATTTTGAAAAAAACTTCGAAAAATATAATAAGCCACTGGGAACTGATTTTTAATGGTTTTAACAATTCTGAAATTGTGATAATGTTCCCCTTAAAGTATTTTTGGCGGTTTCTGGATGTTTTTAGAGATGGTACAATGAGCGCAGTAGAGAACCCTCGATCTGTTGACTCAATTGTTAGCTATTTATTTACTATTTCGAAATCATAAAAAAGCCAAGCATATGTGTTCTTGACTTTCAAAAGGATTGCTATTGATAATTAATAATTATTACATATTTCCAGTATGACTGATCTGATAATATGGTCAAGAGTGCAGATGCGTTACTACAGTGACGTAGAATCTATGGAAATTGCCGAAGAATATTCAAAATGTCCGACTGAATTTGTGGCATTTTTTAATGTTTAGACGGTATTTTCACATACTTAGCGTATTGTAAATACAATTAGACATGGTTTAATGCATACAATGAAACACAATTAAGCATAAAAAGTCAACTTGCTTTTTCACTCCACTGGTACTTTAATATCGACAAAAGATGTGTACAGGTAAAATTCCCCCAAAATAGACTTTTAGGCTTGTTTACTAACAAGTTCCATCACATTTTTGAAAGCTTACTTTTAGCTCCAGAATGTGGGCGAGTCTGCATCAGCCTGCCGACGTTACCTACAGAAGACTGGAGGCAATTTCGTATTGTGTAGTATGTGATTTGGTAGCATCTTCATTCCGAATTCTCGCAGAATTTGAAGGAATGGTCTAATATGTCTGCCCGATGCATTGTTGCAGGTTGTAGCAATACAACTAAGGAAGGGGTCAGCCTGCATGCTTTTTCAAATGATGGGAATATGAGGAAAGTATGGACATTTCCAGTCAAATTGATTGATTCCAAGCGATAAGAATGTAATTTGCAGCAATTATTTTAATGATTTGGACCCCAAAGAAGAAGGACTTTGTTCTAAGTTTGGATAGAATAAAATGTAAAAAAAAAAAAATCAAGATACATGCGACCCGGAAAATCCAGAGCTCCCTTGAGAGAAGAAAGGAGCCAGAACCTGCGGATAAACCAAGAAAGAAGAGCAGTCCTGGTGCTTAAAAACGAGAGAAAAAGTAGTATTCTATTCTGCGTCCTCATCTACTGATGTTTTCGTCAAGATGCTTGAGGAAATGCTAAAAAGCATGACGAAACACAGGCTTGGAAGTCTGGAAATGGTGATTCTTTTCTATTTATTTTTGCTCACATTGTTAATCTTATCAGTTTTGAAGTAATCATGGACCAGGGTGACAAAAACATGCACCTCAAATGATCAAAATAATACATTTACATTGCTACTATGCGGGGAAATGGGTTCCAGTTCTGTAGATCTGTGTTTTTTTAACATTTTCTGAGCCAAGGCACATTTTTCTTCATAGAAAAAAAATCCAGAGGCACAAAACCAGCAGAAAACATAAAAAAATGAAACTCAGCAGCCAATATTGACAGTAAAAAGTCGTTCTCGCAATTTTTGGATATGATCTCAAACCATAACCAACCATCCATCACTATAGCTCTTGTCTCAAAGTAGGTGTACTGTCACGACCTGTCACATCACGCCGTGACTTATTTGGAGTTTTTTTTGGTGTTTTCCTGTGTATAGTGTTTTAGTTCTTGTCTTGCGCTCCTATTTTGTTGTTGATTGTCATGTCACGTACGGATGTACTTTGTGGACACTGTCTGCTGCTCCACACGCTGTAAGTCTTTGCTGTCGTCCAGCATTCTGTTTTTGTTTACTTTGCAGCCAGTTCGGTTCTAACTTCGTTCTGCATAGCCATCCCTAAGCTTCAATGCCTTTTCTTAGCGGCACTCACCTTTTGTGTATTTGTGGTTTAAGCATTAGACACCTTTTTACCTGCACGCTGCCTCCCGCTGTTGCCGACATCTACATAGCAATTACCTACCTGCTGCCACCTACTGATATGGAAGAGTATTACACGGTTACTCTGCCGAGCTCTAGACAGCGCAGACACTCAACAACGGCACATTTGCGGATTCTAATTACTGGCTTGCAAAAAATATTTTTTACCCAATTAGGTGAAATTACATAATCTCCCATGGCACACCAGACTATATCAAGAGGCACAGTGGTTGAAAAACACTGCTGTAGATGATGTCACGCCAAGAGGGGGCGACATATCAAGTCTGGCGATGGAAAGGGGGGGCCTTCTAAGTAGAGATGTCCGATAATGGCTTTTTTGCCGATATTCCGATATTGTCCTACTCTTAATTACCGATTCTGATATCAACCGATACCGATATATACAGTCGTGGAATTAACACATTATTATGCCTAAATTTGTTGAGATGCCCCCGCTGGATGCATTAAACAATGTAACAAGGTTTTCCAAAATAAATCAACTCAAGTTATGGAAAAAAAATGCCAACATGGCACTGCCATATTTATTATTGAGGTCACAAAGTGCATTATTTTTTTTAACATGCCTCAAAACAGCATCTTGGAATTTGGGACATGCTCTCCCTGAGAGAGCATGAGGAGATGGGCGTGGTTGAGGTGGTGGGGGGCGGGGGGTTGTATATTGGAGCATCCCGGAAGAGTTAGTGCTGCAAGGGGTTCTGGGTATTTGTTCTGTTGTGTTTATGTTGTGTTACGGTGCCGATGTTCTCCCGAAATGTGTTTGTCATTCTTGTTTGGTGTGGGTTCACAGTGTGGCGCATATTTGTAACAGTGTTAAAGTTGTTTATACGGCCACCCTCAGTGTGACCTGTATGGCTGTTGATCATACTAGGTTCCATTCTAGAGGCTAATCTTTCCTGTGATAAAATGGCAACCAAGGTAATCAAAAAGGTCAACCAACGAACGAGATTTCTCTATAGAATCTCCTCTCTGGTCAACAAAAGCACCATGAGGATTCTGGCGGGAACTCTCGTTCAACCCTTTTGCGATTACACATGCACCTCCTGGTACCCTAGCACCTCACAGTGTGGCGCATATTTGTAACAGTGTTAAAGTTGTTTATACGGCAACCCTCAGTGTGACCTGTATGGCTATTGACCAATTATGCTTTGCATTCACTTGTGTATGTGAAAAGCCGTAGACATTATGTGATTGGGCCGGCAGTGGCTTTAAGGTTTATTGGCGCTCTTTACTTCTCCCTACGTCCGTGTACCACTCCGCACAGCTGCGTTTTAAAAAGTCATACATTTTACTTTTTGAAACCGATACCGATAATTTCCGATATTACATTTTAAAGCATTTATCGGCCGATAATATCGGCAGTCGGATATTATCGGACATCTCTACTTCTAAGTACAGTTAGTTATCTACCCATTATTCAAAATCTAATTGATATTATGGGAAATGTCTGCCAGATTCATGCTCAATAGCAAAAAATACATAAAGTCAAATTTTGTTAATCTGGGCGCTATGAGTATGCACAGGTTGGACTATTGCCTAAAAAACTTGAACAGAACATCAGACAAGATATACTACCAATACAACAATATAAGCGCAATCCAGTCCCGGCTCTGTATTAAATATAAGCTACAGCATGGAAAGTAAGAAAAAAAAACAGTACCACCTCATGCAGATAGACCGACACATGACTTGTAGGGGAATGCTCCTATGAGGATTTTTATGTGCAAAACCTCCATGCTTGATTGACAACATACGCAGCGAGGATCCTCTCCGAAGATTCCGCCGTGCTCGCAACCTGAGACCCAAGTCTGCTCATTTGTCGAACCAAGCTGCTACCCGGGGAAATCACTTGTTACACTCTTAGAGACGATATCTCCCCCAGTGGGAAGACACTCCTTCCGTATGCTGCTAAATGAGCGCCTCTGACTGACTGATTCCTCTCATTTTTTTTTTTTTTTTTTTTTTTAGGATGGGATTTATTAGTGGGTGGGCATGGATGTAAATTAATGCTACCCTAAGTAAATTGGATTGCATGCACAAGAAACATTGCTGCTCTTACAATGGTTTGCTGTTCAAAAGGGATTTATTATGCAGGCTTATCATGTTCTTGCATAGCAGCACAACAGACTGTCCTCCTATTTTGGTCCATAGAGGACCTGCGATAACCAGGATTCAAATAATAATAATTTTAGGGAACGTTTTCCTATATATATTATTAATGATGTCTGGATCAGAGTGCGCAACAGTTAGTCAGGAGCTTGTCAAAAATAACTGATGCATTGCATTAAGGAAATAATTAAATAAAAAACATAATTGCTAGTGCAACCAGCTATAAAGACTGAACATGACTTATTTTTTTATATTTATTTAGAAAAGTTTACTTTTTTCTGCGTATCATCCATCATGCTGAAGGGTGTGTTGTCTAACTAATGTTTGCTCTTGCAGGATGAAATGAATAAATAAAATATTTGAAATAAAAACATGATTTAAAAAATCTTTAATTATTGATTATGGTTTACGAATAATAAATGAATAAAATTAATTAAAAAATATGCATTTTTAATAGATTCAGATTTAATTTGATTAAAAAAAAACTATTAGTCTAGTACCAGTATATCATCCAAATTATAGTGTACTGTATATCCAAAGTGATTTGTGTTGTAAGCATATGCTTTATGTTAATAAGCACAGTTTGAAAAATTTAAATAAAAATCCAAACCTGCAGGAATAAACACGCCATGATGATGTTGATAACCAAAAAGTCTTACCTGCATGCAGAAACACCACTTTTGAAAATACACACACACAAAAAAAAGGGGGTTTAGATTCTTCAAGTAGTCCTCAAGTTTACTGTTGATTGGAACATCAAAACGCAGCTTGAATTGTTATCTTTGCGGAGAGCCCATCCGTGCGGAGTGCAGCAGTACAAAATGATGTTGCCACGGTGTGCGCACGCCTGCTCTGCGCCCTCACAAATGAGTCCTGCTCAGAGCGCAGAGACGTTTAAGGACGTGCACGACAGAGAGAGAATGTGCACAGAAGCAGAGGCGGTTTATTGACACACACACACACACACACACACTGATATTGACAGACAAAAAAAACCCCAGTAAGGTTAAGGTAACTTACAAAATAGAAACAACAATTGCTTTATTTTTACAGCGCTAATCGATTGCATCTTTTTCTAGCATCATTTAACACGGGTCGTTAATTAAACTTGCAGCCACAAAGGGCAACGTCGTGAGCAACGGTTCAAAGCACCAGTTGCTTCGAGTCTTTCAGTACGTGTCCATGCGCTTAATCAGACCGATTTCGCAAATAGTTCGGCTCCTACAGCCCATGGAAACACCTTAATCCGATTGTGTTAGGTTTCTGAAAACTAAGGCTATGTCTACACTAGGGTTGTACGGTATACCGGTATTAGTATAGTACCGCGATACGAATGAATCATTTTCGGTACTATACCGTCTCTGAAACGTACCGGTCCCGCACCCGCCCGCGTCGAAGTCACATTGTGACATTGCTGGTTTACAAGCAGACGAGCATGTTCGGCAGCGCACAATCACTGAGTACTTACAAGCAGACAGTGTGTAGACAGAAAAGGGAGAACGGACGCATTTTGGCTTAACAACTAAAGATAAAGGTGAAGTTATAACACTCAAACACCCTCAGGAAGAGGTGCTTTAAGACATGGCTAGCTAGCTAGCCATTAACGTCCATCCGCCGTCGGCAGTGTTTTAGCTACTTCTAAATCACTAATCCTCGTCTCCATGGCGTCAAATAAAGTACGTTTCTTACAAGTATCATCCCTGCAGGACGAGCAATAGCTAAACATGCTTCACTACACACCGTAGCTCACCGGCGTCACAATGTAAACAAATGCCATGGGTGGATCTACACCTGATATCCACTGTAATGATACCAAGTACAGGCACAAATCTAGTTGATACTACTATGATTACATCGATATTTTTCGTTTTTTTTAAATGTATATTATGTTTATAAACTCAGGAAATATGTCCCTGGACACATGAGGACTTTGAATATGACCAATGTATGATCCTGTAACGACTTGATATCGGATTGATACCCAAATTTGTGGTATCATCCAAAACTAATGTAAAGCATCCAAACAGAAGAATAAATTATTACATTTTAACAGAAGTGTAGAGAGAACATGTTAAAAGAGAAAGTAAGCAGATATTAACAGTAAATGAACAAGTAAATTCATACTTCATTTTCTATCACTTGTCCTTATTAATGTTGACAAAATAATAGAATGGAAAATGACACAATATGTTACTGCATATGTCAGCAGACTACATTAGGAGCCTTTGTTTGTTTACTTACTAATAAAAGACAAGTTGTCTAGTATGTTCACTATTTTATTTAAGGACTTAACTGCAATAAGAAACATATGTTTAATGTACTGTAAGATTTTTTGTTAAAATGAAGCCAATAATGCAATTTTTTTGTGGTCCCCTTTATTTAGAAAAGTGCCGAAAAGTATCAAAATAATGTTAGTACCAGTACCAAAATATTGGTATCGTTACAACACTATTCTAAACTAAGCCGGATAACTCCTTAAACAAATAATTATTTAGCCTAAGCCCCGTGTCAGCCACACTAAACCAGTGTTTAAGGTCCCCCTCCTTGGATAATTTTTTACACGGGTAAGTGCGCCGTGTATTTCTTTAATCTCCGGCTCTTAGCTTTGTATGGACTCATCGATCGTTTACAAACTGAGTTCGGAGAGGAAGTGAAGTCAAAAAGACCGCGCCCCACACAGGAAGTGACGCCAGAAAGAACGTGCTGTCTGCTGTCTTGATTGATGCTGTCTGCTGTTTTACATCAGCATAGCAATTCGAGAGGTAATATTTCTAATCTGTGCCGATATTACAGCGGACATCAGTTAAAACAAGTTGTAAATGTAAAATGTTTGGAAATTCAACCGTAGCTATCCACTGTAAATATGAAGGCGAGTCATCCAGACATGCCCGTGTTTCTTCTTCTTCTACATGTACAGACGCTTGTGGAAATCACACATGAACACCTTAGGTCAGGGGTCTGCAACCCGCGGCTCCGAGGCCGCATGCGGCTCTTTGATCACTCTGATGCGGCTCAGCTGCATACTTGCCGACCCCCCCGATTTTACCGGGAGGTTTCCAGATTTCAGCGCCTCTCCCGGAAATCTCCCGGCGCAAACATTCTCCGATTTTCACCCGGACAACAATATTGAGGGCGTGCCGTGACGGCACTGCCTTTAACGTCCTCTACAATATGTCGTCGCGGCTGCTTTTACACCATGCTATCTGCGTGCCGGCCCGGTCACATGCAGTATGCAGCCTCTGCTTACACACGTAAGTGACTCCAACGCATTCTTGGTCAACAGCCATACAGGTTACACTGAGGGTTGTGATATAAACAACTTAAACACTCTTACTAATATGTGCCACACTGTGAACCCACACCAAACAAGAATGACAAACACATTTCGGGAGAACATCCGCACCGTAACACAACATAAACACAACAGAACAAATACCCAGAATCCCATGCATCCCTAACTCTTCCGGGCTACATTATACACCCACGCTACGACCAAACCCCGCCCACCTCAACCGACGCACGGAGGGGGGGTTGGTGGTAGCGGGGGTGTATAATGTAGCCCGGAAGAGTTAGGGATGCATGGGATTCTGGGTATTTGTTCTGTAGTGTTTATGTTGTGTTACGGTGCAGATGTTCTCCCGAAATGTTTTTGTCATTCTTGTTTGGTGTGGGTTCACAGTGTGGCGCATATTAGTAAGAGTGTTAAAGTTGTTTAAACGTGTGACCTGTATGGCTGTTGAACAAGTATGCCTTGCAGTCACTTATGTGTGTCTGCAGAAGCCGCATACAACATGTGACTGGACAGATTGTAGAGGGCGCTAAAGGCAGTGCCATCATAGCACGCCCTTATTATTGTTGTTTGGGTGAAAATCAGCAGACATTCGAGAGAATAGTTGGTCTGAAATTCGGGAGTCTCCCGGAAAAATTGGGAGGGTTGGCAAGTGTGATGCTGTCAAGCGCCATTCATATAAAACTCGCAGGCCGCACTAACATTACATTTTCATATTAAGGTGCGGGCCGCGTGTCTGAGACCCCTGGTTTATACATAGCACAAAACAAAAAAAACTTTGTATGCAGTGTTATTTTTTCATTATAAATTTCAAAAGAGTTTTGTGGCTCCCATTGTTTTCTTTATTTTGTGAAACGGGTCAAAATGGCTCTTTGAGTGGTAAAGGTTGCCGACCCTTGCCTTAGGTGAAGGAAACGCGCACTTTCAGCTATTTCGGATACAACACTTCTCACACGGCAAGAGAACTTTCTTTCTTCCTTGCGTTGAATGTCCAAGAAAGAACATGAGAAAGAATGCGAAAAAGAGACAAATGTAAGGTTTACAAGAAGCCTAAAACAAAAATCCGAACAGGAAATCTTAAAATCAGCCATATCAGATCATTGCAAAAATAAATAACCACTTCATGGACCGGGACAACAGCAAACTCATCGGGACAGAAAGTAACAAATTCAAGCGATGGATTAAGGAGCCGATCAAACTAAGGAAGCGGCCCTTAGTCTGCCTGGTTGGCCAGGCCTATAAGAACAGCTGATAGGCAACACGTCACAGTGGTCAGGTCACCCTTCTGAAGAAGACTGCAGACGACAGTCGAAACATGTCAAGTAAAGATTCCATCTAATATACCGAGAATATTGTCTGATTACAAGAACATTTGAAAGAGTATATGAATAAGAACACATAATGAACCTTTTTGGGGAAGCTGTGATTCTACTTACCGAAAAACTTTGTCCATTTGTCGAAGGGGAGACAACCGTGGATGTGATTTAAAAAAAAAAAAAAGGTAGCGTGTGCTTTGTATTACCTGGCCGACTAGGGAAGAAAGACTACGAAAAACGATGAATGCTTTTGGACTGGCAAAGCAGACTGTTAGTTATGGTCCAGAGTATATAAAGTCACCAAAAACGAATGGACAATGAAGGTGAAGGCAACAGAGTGAGGAGTGTCCTGACCAGATATCTACATCCCTCGATTGATTGTTGTAAAATGTTATTCATCACATTGTTTACTTTCACATGTCCATTAAATATTTGATTAATTTATGATGTCTCAGGTGTGATTCACTACAATAGGGCCCCACAGCACACTGGATTTGGGATGTCCCGATCCGATATTTGGATCGGATCGGCCGCCGATATTTGCAAAAAAATGCGTATCGGCAAGGCATGGGAAAATGCCGATCCAGATCCAGTTTAAAAAAAACTCCGGTCCGTGTTTTCCAACGCACCGATATAAATAATACATTCCACTTTTCTGCTGCACCCTAATTTCCGTTCCGCATTTTCCAGCACACCTTCAACACATCCACAGGTCTGTGGATTCTCACGCAGTTGCTTTTAGCTGCTGGCATTACACGACAGGCTCTTCTCACTCTTTCCTGTGTCTCCCTCTCACAGACAGCAAGTGCACCTTCTTACACACATCACATACTGTCACGTCATACGTCACATACGTATACGCCCTCTCCCAGCAGAGAGCGAGGTAGCAGCATGGATAACGTTAGCTGTGATGCTAGCGCAGCCGCTAGTTGTCATTTCCCTCTCTGCATGAAAGTTTAAAAGTAGCATATATTAATGCAGTATGAAGAAGAATGTTTTAATGTAGACACATAGAATCATCATACTGCTGTGATTATATGCATCAAGTGTTCATTCAAGGCTAAGGCAAAATATCGAGATATATATCGTGTATCGCAATATGGCCTTAAAATATCGCAATATTAAAAAAAGGCCATATCGCCCAGCCCTAGTTCAATGATGCCATTTCTGTTTGTCATGTATAATTTTGTCTATTTTGTGTTTATCCTTGAATAAACAGGTCAGTTTCTTGTTACCAACCATTGTGTATTATTCAAACTCCCCTAATTCAGCTGGCTAGTTGTTATCAAGAGTACTAAAACCCTTTTCAACATGATTCTGACAACTAAGTCGACTAAATAACTTTAAACTTTAATACATGCTCGGATAGGCCAGTATCGGTCAGTATCGGATCGGAAGTGCAAAAACAATATCGGTATCGGATCGGAAGTGCAAAAACCTGGATCGGGACATCCCTACACTGGATTCCAGTTAATTGAAATACCACAACGCTGTATATAGTTCAGATAAGTTAAATTTAATTTAAGAACTTGCACACAAAACAACATTGGAGGTGACTATGACTATGGCATTTTATGCGCATGCGTAGGGGGTCTTAAACGACCATTGTGTGTGTGTGTGTGTGTGTGTGTGTGTGTGTGTGTGTGTGTGTGTGTGTGTGTGTGTGTGTGTGTGTACAAGGATAAGGTTAGGTGGGATTTACCTTGGATAACCTTAGCTGGCTTAGTGTAGAAGGGGCCTAACACACTAGGATATTGTGATTGGAAACCAGATCTCTTGAATGGGTGTGTGCGCCGGAGAAGACCCTTCGTATCGCGCATGCGCCAGTCTCCACGCGCGGGATACAACCCGGAAGCAGATACCATTCGATAAAAACGTAGCAACGATTGTAATGAAGAGGAGACTGTTTTATTTGTTTCACAAATTAAAAGAACAGAACATTTTGAAGTGCATTGATGGTAGAAAAGAAGAAACAAGAGATTATTTTAAGAAGGTAGCTAAGGAAATGTAAAATGCCGACTAAATTCGGACTCTCAAACGAAATATGGATGAGATTGAATGTAGTGAAGTAGGTTGTGGAAGACTTGCTCTTCCGGGTTCTTCAGACCACCAATTACAGACATGACCGCCTCGTTCATCTTTATTTTGCAATAAATGTTTTTTGTGTTCGTTTTCAGTAATTTCTGTCCGTCTCGCCCTCGCCGGTTTTCTCTCCACCATCAACAACCCCTCTCCTTCCCGGCTGCTGCTCTTTAACAGAGCGACCGGTGATTAGATAAGCCAGCCGAGGTGTGCCATCTACGCACCTGTCGCTAATCTCGAAACCGGTCCTGGCACACCCCGCTTCGCTGCAGGTCCGCAGGCCACGCCCCCCCCCCCACATAGGTATATTAAAGTCGAATAATAAAGTGTACACTGACCTCTTCATGCTGCATTTGTGCACTCCGAACTGAGTAACAATAACTCTGTATTCTGCACAGCTGCCAAGATGGTCCAGACTCCAGAACACATCAAACGTCATCTGGAACAGTATCGACCGTGGCGCGAAAGGTCTTCCTTCAGAGTTAAAACTCCTTCCATCAATCGACGGAGCCTTATGAAAGAACTCAGAGACATTCAAAGGTTTTGTTTTCATGATTCTTCGTCCGAATATTCCTTTGAAAAAGCTTTCTTTGTCTCGAGCCTGCATCTGCCCCCATACGTTCTTGGTAGTAGCGTCATGTTCGCAGCGCAATCCAGGATCATTTCTTGATGCTGTCTGCTATTTAACATCAGCATAGCAATTAGAGACGTAATATTTGTAATCTGTGCCGATATTGCAGCAGAGAACCCACACAGTCATGGGGAGAACATGCAAACTCCACACAGAAAGATCCTGAGCGCAGGATCTTCGTATTGTGAGGCAGATGCACTAACCCTTCTTGCACCGTGCTGCCCAAAAAAGACAATACAATTCAATTATTTTGGTGCATTCGAATAAATTTGCACATAAATTGTGCACATTTTCACTGTACATTGTAAACATTTAAAGGCCTACTGAAATGCAATTTTCTTATTTAAACGGGGATTGCAGGTCCATTCTCTGTGTCATACTTGATCATTTCGCGATATCGCCATATTTTTGTTGAAAGGATTTAGTAGAGAACATCGACGATAAAGTTCGCAATTTTCGGTCGCTGATAAAAAAGCCTTGCCTGTACCGGAAGTAGCAGACGAGTAGCGTGACGTCACAGGTTGTGGAGCTCCTCACATCCGCACATTGTTTACAATCATGGCCACCAGCAGCGAGAGCGATTCGGACCGAGAAAGCGCCGATTTCCCCATTAATTTGAGCGAGGATGAAAGATTCGTGGATGAGGAAAGTGAGAGTGGGCAGTGGGAGCGATTCAGATAGGGAAGATGCTGTGAGAGGCGGGTGGGACCTGATATTCAGCTGGGAATGACTAAAACAGTAAATAAACACAAGACATATATATACTCTATTAGCCACAACACAACCAGGCTTATATTTAATATGCCACAAATTAATCCCGCATAACAAGCACCACCCCCCTCCCGTCCATATAACCCGCCAATACAACTCAAACACCTGCACAACACACTCAATCCCACAGCCCAAAGTACCGTTCAACTCCCCAAAGTTCATACAGCACATATATTTCCCCAAAGTCCCCAAAGTTACGTACATGACATGCACATAGCGGCACACACGTACAGGCAAGCGATCAAATGTTTGGAAGCCGCAGCTGCATGTGTACTCACGGTACCGTGTCTGCGCATCCAACTTAAAATCCTCCTGGTAAGAGTCTCTGTTGTCCCAGTTCTCCACAGGCCAATGGTAAAGCTTGACTGTCATCTTTCAGGAATGTAAACAATGAAACACCGGCTGTGTTATCCGGCACAACAGTCAGGGGGTGCATTCTACGGCGGGGGTGCGTTATCCGACACAACACCTGCCGCAATACACCGCTTCACACCTACAGCTTTCTTCTTTGCTGTCTCCATTGTTCATTGAACAAATTGCAAAAGATTCACCAACACAGATGTCCAGAATACTGTGGAATTTTGCGATGATAACAAACGACTTAAAAGCTGGCCACCTTGCTGTCCCAAAATGTCCTCTACAATCCGTGACGTCACACGCAGGCGTCATCATACCGAGACGTTTTCAGCAGGATGTTTCACGCAAAATTTAAAATTGCACTTTAGTAAGCTAACCCGGTCGTATTGGCATGTGTTGCAATGTCAAGATTTCATCATTGATATATAAACTATCAGACTGCGTGGTCGGTAGTAGTGGGTTTCAGTAGGCCTTTATAGTTTTTTATGTCTAAACTAGGGCCCATGGACCATGTGTAGCCCGCCGGCGTCTTTGATTTTTTCTGCGAGACGTCATGAGTTTAATAAAGAATCTGGGAGAATTCAAGAAATTTTAGAAGTCCATTAATTTGCTGCTGTTTCGTCGCCATGTCACGGACAGTGGCGAGCCGTGCGTTTCTCACCTAGGCCTTCAGTGATGTCCCGCTTAGTCCGACTTCACCTCTCCAAATACCGTAATTTATGTCACCACATGGACACAGCTGGAGATACTATACAGAAACACACTTGCACGCTTACTGGACATTGCATCCCCTCAACAATGTACAAAACGGTCTATTTTTCGGCGCATTTAACATTTAATAAACTCGCTTCAGAAAATAAAACATATCTTATGTGGTACTGTCATAATTAAAATAATTTAATGAAACAAATGAAACGTGAAAAAATTAAGACGTAAAATATTTGAACTCGCAATTTGTAGCACCCATTCGACGCCGAATAAGCCAGTGGTACCGCTCGAAGTCGGTAGTGGGTCGTAGTCGGTTGATTCGTGTGAAAGTGGCGGGCGAACCATTTCACCGCCGGGATAGCTTGTGGTGTCGGCCGACCTCGTCTTAAAAGATGTAGTTTCTCTTAAGTATCCTTCTTGAAAATGGTCTTGCAAATATATCTGCCACCTAATCAACATTTTGCTCTCCTTCTTTGTGAGTACCGGTGAGTTTTCTGTGGCTTTCTATGGCTCGTGTGACTCCGGTGCTACCTCCTGTTTTCGTAACTTGTGATTGGATACCCAATTGGGACTCCCAAGTGAGTATCCAATCATAGGACGCGTAAATGTCACATTCAACGTAAGGCCAGCTAGAAGGCCTTACTGACAACAACTCGTGATCTGATTGGCTATCGCAATTGTCTATCAACCGTATGTGTCCGTTCACTTACAGTGCACAAACATTGCATTGTTGATTCTGATTGGATAAAAACTCTTACCTAAAAACAACAGCACTGGAAGGAGCATAATATGACATGAAGAGAATATGAATACTTTTAGATATTTAGTAAAATTAAAAAATTACTTTTATCTTTAATTATTACCATGATTTCTGGTTATGTTAGGCCAGCAGAGAAGGCCTCGCTGGCCCTGATGGCACACCACTGCTCACGGACAACAATAATAATTCAGAACTGTAACCACTTATCATGCTTTGATTGAAACAAAAGCACAGTATTATATGACCAAAAGCAAACAACCTTCCCTAGTCAGGGTGCAAAAAAAAATCGAACCAACACAAAATGCCAACAGACATGGTCACACATAACAAAATACAACACAATTTGTAGATATTATAAACGACCATGCACCAAAAAAACATTCTGAATTACACCCATTTAAATCCGTTACAAAGCAATATGGGGGAAAATGCAAAACACTCTCCACTTTTTTCCATGTTTGGTACATTTTTGCTGCTTGATATTTCTGATTAATT